>NC_081845.1:78250062-78527049 GCF_963259705.1 Myotis daubentonii | reverse complement strand
GTTACCTTCACCCTCAAGGTGTGCAGGTCCAGGAACCCTTCCCCTGAAGAACCTGATGTCTACTGACTTGATTCACCCTTCCCCCACCCCCAGCCTCAACTGAAGTCTTTTTCTCCATTTCTCTTTGTCCAACTTTACCTCTTCCTCTTCTGTTCTTGTCCTCCTGGCTTCTCTCCTCCTTCATCTTCTGCCTCTGATTCATCCTCATTTTGCTTTTTACGTTTCTTCTCTCCTCTCCAGAACCTAGGACCAAGCCAAGTATGGATGGGTGATGGGAGGGGTCACTGATGCCAGGGAACGGAATAAAGAACTCTGAATAAGAGTCCTTTCTGCACCATCAGCAGAAATGATGCCCATGGGTCTAAGGACCCACCTAGCCTCTCTTGTCCCCAAGTCCCAGGACCAGGGGACAGGCTTCTACTCATCCTTAGAAATGCCAAGTGGTGTGTTCAATTCTTTCACATAGTAGGTACTTAAATGAGTGTTTACTGAATAAAGAAATGAATGAGAAAAAAGTCCAGCCCATAATGGTTAAGTGGGAAACAATTCACTTCTTTATAAATCAGGTGTTCAATTTAAATTTAAGACTACGCCCACCCTCGAAAGAGAAATAGCCAAGAAAAGTTTATCAGACCCACGACTAAAAAGCTACAGTTCGATTGAGGGGCGGAGGCAATGAGAAAAAGGGAGTCGAGATTTCAAGTCTTGGTGTCTAAAATGACAGATGAAATGTCACAAGCAGAAATACGAGAAGCAAGTCTGAGAATTCAACTTGTGACATTAGTTTTTGAGGTGCCAATGGGACACCTGAAGAGGTGCCAAAGGGAAAAGTATACAAGAGGAAGATTATCAAGGTCAATCCTTTGGAAACATCTACCTTTTTAAGGGGCAAAGGAAGTAGAGAAGGTATAGCACATCAATGAAACCAGAATCCCTCTGGGCTCTAGCATCGGTATTTTAAAACTCCCTAGCTGCTTCTCACATGCAGCTAGATTGGGAACCACTGGTGCTGCAGGTCCCAGAAAAAGGACAGAGGCCAACTGAACACTGGCAGATAGATGCTACTTTCTGCTGATGACCCAGACACAGCTGACGGCCAGGGGAGGCTGTGAAGCCAAGCACCAATGGTTTCTTCAGAAGGATCTCTCAGCCAAGCACCTGAATCCTCACCTTTTTGAAGTAAGCGTACTGGACCAACTCCACAGCTTCCTCTGCATCCTGCAGGTCCACAGTCTTGCTCATGCGGGCCTTGGCATGGGCCGTGGCCAACCGAATCAGGGTTTCCAGGGTCCGGGCTGTAACTGGGGAGGTCTGGGGGAGAAAACGAGAATTCCTTGTCCAGAATTACACATATTCTTTAGGCATGCCCATCATTCCCACCGCACCAATAAGGAAATAATGACACTATCAGAAAAGCTCTAGGAGGTCCAAGCAAAGGATTCAGAGCTCTGTATTCTCTATAACTAGCATATGAAATTCAGAAAGATGAAAATTATCACGGAAATATGTGTTAGAGAGAGCTGAGGGAGGGAGGAGTAGGTGAACAGGAAAGAAGAAAATTAGGCATCTTGCAGCTGGAAAAGTAAAAGGAAAGAAAAGAAAAGAAAAGAAAAGCCTAGAGGAAAAACCAAGACGACGGAATAGGTAAACACTTGAAATTGCTGCCTCGCACAACCACTTCAAAAATACAACTAAAAGACAAAACAGACATTATCCAGAACCACAGGAAGGCTGGCTGAGTGGAAATTCTACAACTAGAAGGAAAGAGAAAAGCACACTGAGACTCAGAGGAGGTGCGGAAGTAAAGTGCAGAGGTACGGAGGCTCGAGCGCATGCGGAAAGGGGCTGGCAATGGAAGATGCCGGTGTCTTTTGCAATCAGGAGGGAGGCACAAGCTCCCGACGGCCCTGACTCCAGTTCCAGGCGAGTCTCTGGGGACCCAGACTCATACGGGGAGAAATTGGACTGTCTGGCAGCGGGCGGAACTCGAGGGTGCCTTTCTCTCAGAGGTGCTTGCAGCGATTACTGGGACACTGAGACCCGGGGCCTCTTAAGGCAGGACTGAGGATCAACCATAGCTGTTTGCTCTGCCCTGTTGATTCCCTGAGACCCCACCCCACCCAAGCTGTGCGCAGAGGCCTTTGCATATGAACAGGCTGGCCCTCTGAGATCTAAAATTACCTAACAAACTGCGGCTGAGTCAGAAAGACCCAGAACATCCAAAAGAAGGCCCAAGGCCCCACAGCAGCTTGCATTGCTTCACAGCTGGGCCTCATCTGAGCACCTCCAAAACCCAAACAAGGAAGAGGAACCTGCAGATCTCTCCATAGCTCCTGCTGGGTAGCCTCAGGCAGAGGCTAAATTAGCACCTCCTTAGAGATCCAAGAGCCTGTGTACCCAGTGGTTAAATTGGGACCATCCAAATTAAAACTCCTCAGATCCATAAGGGACACACTCAGGGGGCAGACTCAGTGAGCACCAAAGCCCCACTGAAGCAAGTTTTGCCCCAGAAGGGTGTCTTCAGCACAGAAGTTCTCCCACTGTAGACACAGCTGATTCTCACAGACAATTGGCCTGGAGGTCAATTCCTCCCAGTGATACCTACAACAATCAAGGCTTAACTACAACAAGACTGTGCACACAGCCCACAAAGGGGTGCACCAAGAGTGTCCACCCCAGGTAATTGGGGAGGCTGAGCCACTGGGCCCTACAGGACACCTAGCACAGAAAGCCACTCTATCAATACAGGGAAGCATAAAAAATGCAGAGACAAAGAAACAGATCACAAATGACAGAAATGGAGGAAAGCAAACGACTGGATATAGAGTTCAAAACCATGGTTATAAGGTTTTTTTATGAATTTTCTAGAAATCACCGATAAATTTAGTGAGACCCTCGAGGAGATGAAAAAGGACCAACTAGAAATTAAGCATACACTAACTGAAATAAAGAATAATATACAGAGATCCAACAGCAGACAAGAGGATCCCAAGAATCAAGTCAAAGATTTGAAATACAAAGAAGCAAAAAACACCCAACTGGAAAAGCAAAAAGAAAAAAGAATCCGAAAATACGAAGATAGTGTAAGGAGCCTCTGGGACAGCTTCAAGCGTACCAACATCCAAATTACAGGGGTGCCAGGAGACAGCAAGATATTGAAAACCTATTTGAAGAAATAATGACAGAAAACTTCCCCCACCTGGTGAAAGAAATAGACTTACAAGTCCAGGAAGTGCAGAGAACCCCCAAACAAAAGGAATCCAAAAAGGACCATACCAAGACACATCATAATTAAAATGCCAAGAGCAAAAGACAAAGAGAAAATCTTAAAAGCAGCAAGAGAAAAAAAAGTCAGTTACCTACAAGGGAATACCCATACGACTGTCAGCTGATTTCTCAACAGAAACTTTGCAGGCCAGAAGGGAGTGGCAAGAAATATTCAAAGTGATGAATAGCAAGAACCTACAACCAAGATTACTTTATCCAGCAAAGCTATCATTCAGAATTGAAGGTCAGATAAAGAGCTTCACTGATAAGAAAAAGCTAAAGGAGTTCATCACCACCAAACCAGTATTATATGAAATGCTGAAGGGTATTCTTTAAGAAGAGGAAGAAGAAGAAAAAGGTAAAGATAAAAATTATGAACAACAAATACATATCTATCAACAAGTGGATCTAAAAATCAAGTGAATAAAAAATCTGATGAACAGAGTAAACTGGTGAATATAATAGAATCAGGGGCATAGAAAGGGAGTGGACTGACAATTCTTGGGGGGGAAAGGGGTATGGGAGGTATGGGAAGAGACTGGACAAAAATCGTACACCTATGGATGAGGACGGGGGGGGGGCGGGTAAGGGCAGAGGGTGGGGTGGGAACTGGGTGGAGGGGAGCTATGGGGGGAAAAACGAGCAACAACTATAATAATCTGAGCAATAAAGATTTATTAAAAATAAAGAAAGAAAAGAAAAGCCTAGCCCTAATTGGTTGGCTCAGTGGATAGAGTGTTGGCCTGCAAACCGAAAGGTCCCAGGTTCAATTCCGGTCAAGGGCATGTACGTTGGTTGCGGGCATGTCCCCAGTAGGGTGTGTGCAAGAGGCAGCTGATCGATGTTTCTCTCTCACCGATGTTTCTAACTCTCTATCCCTCTCCCTTCCTCTCTGTAAAAAATCAATAAAATATATTAAAAAAAAAAAAAAGAAAAGCCTAGAAGGAGTACCAAAGTGAAGGGAGAAAGAGTCCCTTACTGCAGGCTTAATGCACCAATAACTTTGCTTTTACATTATGTGTGTCATTAATGCTCTTCATTACTAGAAAAAGTTTTATAGATGACAAAAATGGGATTCAAATAACTTGTCCAAGGCCATGCTAATGAGGGGTGTGAAAGAGGACACATTTTTAAAAGTTGGATGAACTCACTAAGTCCAGAGGAGCAGAACTCTGACAAGTTCTTATCAAAGGGTTCTCAAAGGAGAGGAGGGTGCATGCAAAACTGGGGTGCCTTCACCTTTTTTAACTGTTATTGTCTGAACAGGGCCCCTGGCCTAAGGAACCAGAATGTCTGTGTTCCTTAGCACACAGGACTAGACACCTGTACTTTTTTTAAGTTCCAAGTGCTTCTGATGTGCCTTTCTCGTTAAGCATCCCTGACTTTATCCAACTTTCTCATTATTTTATGAATAACGAAACTGTGAGCAGAGAGGTGAAAGATCCAAAAATTAGCTGGAAACCTCGGGCCAAGACGAAGGGCTGTACTACCACACTTCCCGCTGTATGATGCACCAGTGAAGTATGTGGTCACTTCTACTTTCAAGTCTTTAAAATTATCATTTAAACCCAATCTGACATTCAAAAACAAATGTATTTATATTTATATAAGTTAACCAAAACTTTTAATGATTTAGAAAGCTACCAGAGTTTGGAGTTTATTGCTCCATTATAGCTCTGGTTGGTATATTATGTGCAGTGAGAGGCCTTTGACACACTGGAGTGTATTCATATGTGAGAAACATAAAAAGAAAGGGAGTTGTTTAATTGAAGAAGACAAGTCATACAAAATCTCCAGAAAACAACACTGAGACCCACGGGTAGGCATCACAGTGAAGCAGGTTTAAGCTTGATAAGTAGAAGACTATTGTAACATTTCAATGCAGTGATATACTAGGCATGTTCTCCCTGGGATGTCAATGAAGTTCAGAAGGAATTCGAGAAAACAGAATTCCTGTCCTGGGTCAGGCTGAAGTAGATGATCTGGGATCACATAGAATCCAAGAGTCTATGTCTATATTGCAGAATGAGAGTTTTGGACTTGGGTTTCTTGGTAAAATCCTGCCCCAAAAGACTTAGACAAACTCATGGGCTGGTATGTAAGGTTTCTAGAAATAGCTTTGGAAAATCATCACAGTTGTCCAACTGCAAGTCATCTGTCAAAGTACAGCTCAAATATCACACTCTGGGAATCCTTTCCTGATATTCATAACCTTCTGGAATGTCTAAGGGAAAAGTTGATGCTTCTTCATCTGTCTCCAACAATCCCACATGCAGTCATCTTCAAGTACCACATTGTGGTATATATTTATAAATATGTATGCATGATCTTTCTACCTGCCTTTCTGCCTCCCCAGCCCAGATCTGAGCTCTTATTTTAACACTGCCTATAAGAATAGACTCATTCAGTTCCCAGAAGTGGCTCATGTTTGCTAAATAGATCACAGATTCTGGAGGCCAACATCATCTGAACTGATCAGATACATATTATCTCGGGTGTTCTTATTTCATTTTCCTCTGTAAAAGGAAATTATTACCATTGTGTCAAGACCAGAAGAAAAAGGTAAAGAATCACTACGTTAAAATGGCTTCAGAGCCCCAGATAGTAAGGAGTCTTCCCAGCCACATGCTTAAGGGATTCCCAGGGCCCCCTTGCCCTTGGGGACTCACCCTGGCGGTGTCGGAGCTCATGCTGTCCTGGCTGCGCAGGCGTGAGTACTCCTCTGCGATGTAGGTGGCCGACTCCTGCGTTAGGATGGGCTTGATGATTTTGGCCACGTGGATGTACTTCTTCATGAAAGCCGCACTCACCATCTTCTCCCTAGACCCACACACAGTGAACTCCCCACCTTGCCACACTCAGCACGTGCCTGAGACAATGGCTCTGCCTCTCCTCAGAGAAGTCAAGGTCAAGTGGCAAAGCAGAGACAGCCTAGAACCCATTATCATAAATCTCATATGGAGCATGTCCAAGGCCCTTTCACATATTTTTACTTAATTCTACAGGTATCACTTAGGTATTAACTGTGAGTTAAGAAGTTTAGGTATTATTTGCCCTATTTCATACATGGGAAAAGTATGGCGCAGAGAAGCTTAGGTAGGCTCAAATTCAGTTTTGTGACTTGAAATTTTATGTTCTTAAACCAACAGGTTTGAAGATGATGTTATGTTTCCTACTGCACCGCGGCCAAAAATAGAGGAGTAAGAGCTCACATTTCATGCTTTGAGCATCTGGTCGCAAGTTTCCTTTATCCAAATCGACTTGCAAAGCCTCCAGTGCTTGCCATCTCCTGACCCTTCACCACGAACTCAACATAAATAGCTACCTGACGCGCAATCCTTCACAAGATGACATCACACCCACAATCAGTTAGGCATGTCATCAATCTTCTATTTTAGGAAAAGATCAGAACCTAAGCTTAATCACCCACAAACATTTACAAGGCAACTGGCCAGGAAAAGGGGAGTCTCTGTGGATCCAGAAGAAAACAGGTCCACATGGTTATGATTCCAGCATACCCTTAGCCTGGACAGCATAAATATATACACACGCCCTAATATGATACAATATTAAATATACACATGTTCTAATATGACACAAATCTCAGGTTCCCTCAAGGGACAGGTCTGAGAAATGCTCACTTTTTCTTCCTATGCCCGTGCAGAAGGTTGTCATGCTTCTCATAAATCTGGGTGTCCTGCTGGTCGTCTTGGCTAAAGTTGGGATCATCTGTGGCCAACATTTCCACGGCACTACCCAAAGGCATAGCTAGAAAACCCAAGGGGAGAGAAAGGAGAGTAAGAAAGAGCTTAACCAGGGGAACTGCACAGGAAGGAAGAGAAGGACTCCCAAGGAAACAGACATGTGGAGGCCAAAAGTAAGGAAGGTGGAACCACCTGGCCCACAGAAGATGCTCAAAGGTGTTCCCAGGCCCAGAAATGGACAAAAGACACACCTCAGGATAACCTCCAGTGAGCAGTAAGGGGAGGTGGCCAGGCCAGGAATGGCATCTTTGACATCAACCCAGATACAACCCACCACCTGGATTGGGAATCAGATAAGGAGATCAATTTAGGCTCCCTTCTCTCCCTTACTCTTCTCGTGGTCTCACCATCTCCATCCTGCTCCCCTGGTGTCCTGTAACGGTGCATCCTAAGGACATGGTCAGAGATCTCCCGATCCTGCTCAGGGTCCATCTGGTCCAGCATGATGAAGAGTAAGTCAAATCGGGATAGCAGTGAGTCCTGCAGCCCAATGTTCTCCATAGGGGTCTTGTACTGATCATACTGGGAACACAAGAGAAAAGGAAAGTGGAGGCAACAATCAACAGAAAGGACAAGGAGGCTGGATGGATTCTGGGAGTGAGAATGAAAGACTAGGCCTTAGAGAAAAAGACCAGAAGCAGTGAAGTAGAAAATTTTAACACTATTAAAATAGTAATTCATCTCTACCCACAACCTTTCTCTAACTGAAGCTCAGCTGACCTGAGTGACTCCAGGCCCCACCTCCTTTCTTCCCAGCAAACAGAGCCCCACTTCCTAGCGTAGGTGCCTCCATCAGGCTGTGTGTGGATCCCCAAACCAGCCTCCTTCTCCCCAAGCTTTATTCTGCTCATCTCGTTCCCAAGGCAGGACCAACCCTGAAGACAAGCTGGCTAACCCAGAGAAACTGAGAAACTTTGGAGTCCCTTACTCAGAAAGCAATGAGTGTGGGGCGCCGTTACGGTGTTTTGGCCAGGTTCAAGCCTCGGACTAATGAAAGGACAGGGTCCTCTCATTGCCATGTGCAAGTCCCAGCCAGAGGGCAGGGCCCTCCCAGCACAATCATAGCCAACGGCTGTGGTTGTAAGCTTGAACCTATGGTCCAAACACGTAGCCCCACATGCCTTGTGATAGAGTTCGGGTACATGTAGTTGAGTGAGGTTGAAACTCACAAGAATGCTGTAAACAACGTGATCACGCCCCTACTTTGTCTCGTGGCATCTGCTTTAAAATAAAGACACGGCCTGTGGGCGCTGTCTCCTCATCAGGGAGCATCGTCCCACTGAGACCCAGCTTTCATTCTCTTGTCTGTCTTTTCTCAATCCTTTCACCCCCCTACTCAGGGTCACTGAACCAGGCTGAGCTGGCATGGCACATAAGGCGCCCTGGGGCTGAGTATGCCATGGCCATGCCGGCTCCCCACAAATGAGTAAAATGAAAATTATCAATAATCTAAATTATGTTTTAAGAATCATAGGAGCCCAGCTGGCATGGCTCAGTAGTTGAGCGTTGACCTATGAACCAGGAGGTCACGGTTCGATTCCCGGTCAGGGCACATTCCTGGGTTGCAGGCTCCAGCCCCAGGGTGGGGCGTGCAGGAGGCAGCTAATCAATGATTCTCTCTCATCATTGATGTTTCTGTCTCTCTCTCCCTCTCTGAAATCAATTTTAAAAAAAAGAAGAAGAAAGAATCATAGGAGTTTTCCCCTGGGAGTCAAGAATCCCTGTATTCTTATCTTTCAATTCAGGACCCACCAGGCTGATGCCAACCCTCCCACATACACTTCAGAGGGCCTAACAATCTTGGGGGTAAGATTAATAATCATTCTGATGACCATGTTCACATTTCAGAACTTGCCATTTCCCCCTATATTTCAATTCTTCAGAATAATGTAAACACATATTAGCATTCATCTAAAAACCTATGGTTTCAATGCACACTATGAATTAGAACCAACCTGTGGAACCTTTTCTAAACCACAGTTACCAAAAGCCCTAACTCAGCGATTTGGATTCAGAAACGCTAAGCTAGAAATCAGGCACCTGTATGTTTAAAAAACACCACCAAAACATGTATTCCCACACACTGAGATAGACTGCCAAAGCACAGCATAGGCTCTGCTTCAAATGCCGGCTTTGCCATTTTCTAGTTTGTGACTCTTGAGCAAGTTACTTAAACTTTTATGCCTCCATTCTCTCATCTGTAAAATAAGGACACTACCTACACCTCACGGGTTATTGTGAGGATGAAAGGAGTTGATGAATATAAAGCATTTATAAGTATTAGTTAATAATATTATTATGACACAATCTTTAAGGAGGGCAATTTGGCAATCTCTACCAAAATAAAAATGCATTTAACTCAATCTAGTAATTCCATTGCTAGGTATTTATCGTACAAGCATACTCCCAAATGTATAACAAAACGCACATGAAGGGATTTTGTTGCAGCTTCATTCACAAAGAGATAGCAGCAAATGCCCATCAAATGGAGACCAGTGAAAAAAATTTACTGTAAATCCATACAATGAAATGCTAGACCAGCGGTTCTCAACCTGTGGGTCGCGACCCCTTTGGGGGTCAAACGACCCTTTCACAGGGGTCGCCTAAGACCATTGGAAAACACATATATAATTACATATTGTTTTTGTGATTAATCACTATGCTTTAATTATGTTCAATTTGTAACAATGAAATTGGGGGTCACCACCACATGAGGAACTGTATTAAAGGGTCCCAGCATTAGGAAGGTTGAGAACCACTGTGCTAGACTATTTTAAAAAAAAAAAAAAAAAGGCGAACTCAGCAAACCCCAAGCAGAATAAATATAAGATCACATCTAAAACCCAAAGATAGATTAATCTTTAAGATGGAGATAGTGCATTGTTGGTACATGCTTAATTTTTGTTTCCTGAAAACACTCGGGAGCTGTTAGTGGCTATCTCTTGGGAAAGAAATTTCCATGTTGTACCTCTCTGTTCTGTACATAAATCCTCCAACCACATGTACATAGTACTATCATTTTAATGTCAATACAGGTTATCTGGGAGGTGAGACTGCAGGTCATTTTTGTTTTCGTCTTTATATTTCTGAAAAGTTACTTTAAGTAAGTCACTTTCCAGGGGATTCTGATGTGTATGAGTGGGTGAGGAACCATGGCCCTAAACCAAGGACAGCAACAAGAGGGTCTAAAGATGATAAGCTTACTTTGGTCTTTGGCCTGTTGTTTCCCTGGGTTACCTAAACTGAACTTCTCAGTCCAGTTATCCAGCAAAACTAAATGAAGGTGAGGACAATAGTTAAGTGCCTGATTCCACTGACCCTGCCATAGACGGGGTTGGCTGCTGCCAAAACACTGCAGCGGGCATTCAGTCGAGCGTGGATGCCAGCCTTGGCGATAGTGACTCGACCCTGCTCCATCACTTCGTGGATGGCCGTGCGGTCCATATCAGACATCTTGTCAAATTCATCAATGCAAACCACACCACGGTCAGCCAGGACCATGGCCCCCGCTTCCAGACGGCGTTCCCCTGGGAAGTAGGGAGACAAAAATACATGCTATAATCCAGGTTGTAGGGGACAGAGGGAGAGATTTCAACCCCCTCCTAGGACTCTCTCACTGTCCCATATGAGAATATAGTGACGTCGTCAGCACCTAGAGACTTAAGGAATCCCTGGTGGGTAATTCCTTGTCCCACTCTGACCCCTAAGCAGCAAGACTCCAACCAACTTCCTTTATAGATTCTTCTCTCTCCATCCTCATCCTCAAGTAATTTCCCAACTAGATCTGTTCTCTTTTCACTAGTCTTCAAACCCCTTCCTCTAATTTAGGAAACAGTACATCTTCACTCTCATTTCCCTTCCAATTTGCTTTCTCCTCAACAACTCTTTTAGATAGCTTTCTAGGAGACATTCTTATTAATAGAGGGTCACCCAAACGTAAATAACTCACCCACTGTTGTCCGACACTCAGTTCTCTACCTGTTGGGTCTCACTGCCAGACATCTGCCAAGGACCCCTACCTGTTTCCTGGTCTGTGGTGACAGCAGCCGTCAGACCCACGCCAGAGGAGCCCCGGCCAGTGGTAGGGATCGCCCGGGGCGCAGTGCAGAGCACATACCGCAGCAGCTGAGACTTGGCAACCGATGGGTCTCCTGTAATTGGATAGAGGCAGTGGTGACTCTCTAAAGAAAGTTTCCACAACCCCAAGTTCTGAGTTTTAGAACAGTTCTTGACATAACAAATATACAGTCATAGGTTATTAACATTATTTCCTTCACTTTACCTTTATCATTTGCAGAAAATATGTTATATATATATAAATCAGGAGACCTTTTACGGGACTGAAGTACAGCCAGGTAAAGGTTATAGAGTCCTCAACCACACTCCATTAGGGAAGACCAGGCATCTAGAACAAATCCCCAGCACCATACCTATAAGCAGAATATTGATGTCTCCACGGATGTGGCTGCCATTTTCCAGGTCACGCTCCACCCCTCCCAAGAGCAGGCAGAGGATTGCCTTCTTGACATAGTCATGCCCATGGATACTGGGGGCCAACGACTTGGCCAGCTGGTCAAAGATATCCTATGGGTGTGAAAGTCTAATGAGATTCCATGGGATTGTGCTGAGCTCCACTTTTCAATGTAGTCTATTGAAAATGCTTGAAGATATACACAAACACAAATACAAATACTGTTTCTGATAGTAAAATCTTCCTCTCTAAGACAAATCTCATTGATCAGATCATTTTCAAGCAGTTACAGAGGAAGCCTAGGTTCCAAATCTTGCTTAGAGGTTTAATCTTTAAGAAAAAAAGTGATCCCTCATCAAAACTGAAATCTGCTTATCTTTATACTCTCCATTCATACTAATCATAAATGATCATAATTTTTAAGCCTGAAAAAGTGTTTCCAGTTTCAAAACATTTTAGGTTCAATAAAAATATGTATTGTGTTTCAGCAGTAACCTATGTCACACATGCATTATATTTTGTTCAATTCTAAATGTTAACATTTCTTTAAAAAGAAAAACATTTTTGAGAACTAAAACAAATAAAACCACTATTTTAAATTTAAGTAGCAATGTATCACTAATGTCTTCAGTAAAGACTCATTGGCACACTGATATTCTAAATCCTATTCTTTATCTATATTAGGTTCACTTAGCAGCCCAGCAGGTAGCACACCAGAAATATTAAAGAACAAACAGCAAAAACACCCTGTTGCTCACTGATTGGGTCAAAACTAGAAGCTAGCACCAAATACTTCAGAGGAAAAACCTCAACCTTCCTCCTGGTCCAGTACAAAGATGGCCATGCCCAAACACAACCGTACAATTCCATCCCCACCCTCCAAGCCCCGAAGGACACCCAGACCTTGGAGCGGGTTTTGCTGAACTTCTTGATCTTGGCTATATCCTCAGCAGAGAATGAAGGCTGAATGTCCTTGCTCATTTGCTTCACATTGCAGGCAATCAGAACGGTCCTAGGACAAAGAGGAGAATTAAGAGAAAGCCTGCTATTTTCAATTCCTCACATCAGAGCCTTTTTAAGTTAATAATCTAGAATATCAAATTTTTTAAAAAAAGAAAGCTGTTCTGAATTAAATAATTGATTCTCTCTTCATCTATGACCTAAACATCTGGCAATGCCTCAACTCAGGAATGCATCTCCTGCTAACCCACAGAGTTTCAAGTAGAAGTGTATATAGGAAGGAGGTGAGGTGGGAAAATGTGAGATACTCCCAGGTAAGCCATGAGGCTATAATCATATTCCCAGTAACTCCCACATTTAGCATGAGATAGTATTACCAGTTTTATATTATAGAAAACAGGTATCCCATCTCCCAGGCAGATAGTGTGCTCCACCTATTATAGCTCTCTGGAACATGGCAAACTGGAGAAAGAATACTACCAAATATGGAAGCTGCCAGCAGCATTCCAAACACTTCATGACTGACCCTTTACCTGAAGGTCCCAGAGGTGTAGCCTCCCTTCTTTCCGGGAAGGCAACGGTAGGTCCCCACCACCTGGATTCTGTCACCAGGCTTCACTTTATCCACCAGGTCATTATCCAGAATGACATCCACAGAGCGAGGAAGCTGGCCAGCGGGGGCCTTCTCTGGCATTTCCTGGATAGTGATGGTTTGGTGGTCCTTGTAGACAGAAAGGCCATATTCTGTCTCAAGGGGATTGTTCTCCTCATCCTGGAAAAAGCACACAGAAAAGCACAGTTATCTCAGCTCTGTCTTAGAAATACCGCACTAATTTGTGGTGGGGAAACAAGTATAATTTGATGACTTCATGATTTTAACATCCAGAAGTAAAAAAGCCAAATATCTTCTCCAGCTTTTCCAACCTTATCTAATAACAAACCATCTAGATGAAAGAGGCAATCTCTAGTCTGAATGGACCACAGCCATATAACATCTAAATTAAGATCCTTCCCCTACTAAAGCTGAATATATACTTTCACCATGATGCAGTATTTCCACTCCTATGTAATACCCAACAAAAGCCTTGTTCTACAAAGTTAACAGCAGCACTATTTCTGATGACCAAGTTAGACAATATCCAAATGCCAGCAACAGAATGATTAAATAAATGTGGTATACTCACACACGTCAACTATACAATGAAATATACCTACACACAAGGATAAATCTCACAAACGGAAGCCAACACAAGAGTATTTATTTAGATAAAATATAAAAACAGGCAAAAATAATTTATACTGCTGGACATGAGGATAGACTAACAGGGCAGTGTGGGCCCTCAAGAGGGACTTTTGATTGCTGGTAAGGTTGTTTCCTGTTCTGGATGCTGATTTTATAGGTATTCATCAAGTAGTATGCTGCTGTATGTGTATCAAACTTTAGTAAAGACATTTTTAAAGTTTTACTTAGTTGCCATTTGAGTCTTCAAAAAAACCCACAACACTTACTAAATGTTTACTATGTGCAAAACACTGTGCTATTATTTCATGGAATTATCTCATGTAATCATCACAACTCAGTAAAGCAGGTATTTTTCACATTTTTTAACAGATTATAAAAACTGAGGCTGGGAACAGTTAAATAAGTTCCCTAAGATCACACCATAAGTACTGGAGCCAGGACTCAAGGCAGACATAACTCCAAAATCCAAGCTCTAAGCCCTACAGTAGACAAACCTCCAAAGGCCTGGTCTGGTGTATCAAGCAAAGAAGCTTGGCCACAGTAATTGGTAGGAGAGTACTCCTTGAATACTTCCTGCAGAAGAAAGTCTAGAAAGGGGGATTCTAGAGAGCAGGATTACTTAGACAATGCAAGTGGCCTAAAAGTAAAAAGACATGGGTCCCAACGTTAGAATCATCACTAAGACATAAGCAAGTCACTTAATCCCTCCAAACTTCAATATATCATCTGGAGATAGACTAAATGACTTTAAAGCAAGTTGCAGTAATAATTCTAAGATACTCATTGTTGTTTTAGTTGTTTATATAGTAAGAGGAATGCTAAGATTCCTCTACCAGTTAATAATATTGAAGACAAGAACTGGGTCTTATTTATACGTGTGTCCTCCACAGTGCCTAACAATTCTTTGGATACAGTAGCTCTCAATTAAAATTAATGGTGGGGACAGCTCTTCTTTGATAGAATGAGTTCAAACATCAAGTAATCAACAGTAATAATCTTCTTTTGTCTCATTAAGTAAAGCTTCACGTCATTCTCAATTCAGATCAACCTGCACACTAACAATAATAAAGTCATTGCTTACGCCAACCTTCTCTCAAACCTGTAGTAAAATGCCCGCAAAGAGCACATAGTAATGTTGTAGCGTAGGTATTTTCCATATTAGTCTATAAAATTATATCCTTCTTTCAACCCTTCCATAATTTTCTACAGTGAATACTTATTCTTATAAAAAAAAATTGTGAACTTTCCATATTAAGTTCTGGCTAACAATCAATCTTTCCTTTAGATTAATCCTCAGTCCTAACTTTCACCCTATTTTCTTTTAGAAGACTTCAGATGTTACCCAATTACTTGCATTAAAAGACATATTTGACTACAACCTCCAAAGAGGTTCAATCAATTCATTCCCCTCACCTTGGTGGGGTAGACAGAGCTGGAAGGAAAGGCCACCAGGGTGGTGAGATCAGAGTAATGTCGCTCTATGGTCTTCTTTGTAGCAGGACAGTAGTGGACACTGCGGACAACTTTGGGACGAACTAGAGAGCCTGGGAATGAAAAACATGCATATGAAGTCATCCAACTAGACCAGTGCTGGCGAACCTATGACGTGTGTCAGAGGTGACACGTGAACTCATTTTTTTGGTTGATTTTTCTTTGTTAAATGGCATTTAAATATATAAAATAAATATAAAAAATATAAGTCTTTGTTTTACTACAGTTGCAAATATCAAAAAATTTCTATAAGTGACACGGCACCAGAATTAAGTTAGGATTTTTCAAAATGCGGACACACTGAGCTCAAAAGGTTCGCCATCACTGAACTAGACTAGACAGTCATAAAGGTGGGACCTAACCCAGGCAAGCCTATGATGACTCCAAATACTAATGTCCCAACTAGTTTAAGCTGCTTCAGTAACACGTGTCATGTATTCATCTGTACATTTCTATACAGAACATCACCATACCCATGTAAAACTTTAAGTACAACCGATCCCAAATGAGATAGCGGGAGTTCAGGGTTAGAAAGAGAAGACTGCCAAGAGCCAAGACTCCTCCCCTCTCAGCAGAACTCAGCATCCTGCGAGCACAGGTGGCCACTCAAGGTCCTCCCAATTACTCGGAGCTCCTCCAACTTTCACCTGGTAACCTAAATGCTCCACCTTTCTGGTACCACAGCTACCAGCTCTACTCCACCGCTCCTGCTTACCCAGGCCCTGTCAGTCCACCTCCATTCCCTCAGACCCTTACTTTAACACACTCACACTTGGTGACAATGCCCTCCACACAGACGACACAGCTGAGGAAGACGGAGGTGAGAGTCCGGGGGGAGACATGCTTGGAGCCAAAGCTGCCCTCCAATCCTATGTAGAACTCCTCATACTGCTTGGCGTAGGTAGCATCAATGGAGGCTACAAAATCCTTTAAGGCCCGCTGGAAGGCAACCAGCTCCTCAAAGGCATTGTTCAGGAGGCTGCATATGGACAAGAGAAAGAATAATTAGGCAGAGAGCAGAACTCAAAAAAAGCTGACCCTCAAAACAGAAGTGGACGTTCTGAAACGATGAAGGCCAAGGAGGAAAATCTGGCTCCTACTTTCTCCTCCCATCTTAGAAGACTCAGGATACTCGACTAAACATGGAAGGGGGGGCTCTTGAGAGGAAAATGCCTACCACCTAATTTTGGAAGAGAAAAAGATAGGAGCAGGGCCCCGGCCGGTGTGGCTCAGTTGGCTGGAGCGTACACCGAGAGGTTGTGGGTTCGATTCCAGGTCAGTCACATACCTAAGTTGCAGTTTTGATCCCTGGTCGGGTGTGTATGGTAAGGCAACTGATCAATGTTTCTCTCTTCCTCCCCCTCCCTCTAAAAATCAGTAAGCATGTCCTCCCGTGAGGATTTAAAAAACAACAACAACATAGGAGCAGGTGAGGCAAAGAGGGCTTCAAGGTAAAAAAATATCTCACCCAGGTCCTCTCCTGGGAAGCCAGTTCCAATGTGGGGAAGAGAGAAGGGAGCCATTCTCACCCAGAGCCAGGATATCTATCCCCTTGGAAACCCTTGCCACTCACCGATTAGCCCTCTTCTCATTTTTTCTGCGCAGATCATTCACGTTAACAATCAGCCGGTATTGGTTGTCACTGATCAGCTCCCGAACTTTGCTCTGATAAATTCCCTGGTCTTCCTGCAAAAGAGCCACCACCATATACACTGAGTGGCCAGATTATTATGACCACCCCATCAGTACTTCATCGACACTTTCAAAAATACTGAATATTGAAAACTTCCTAAGCAAATACTCTCAAGGTTTTATTATTATTATTATTTGCATAACTAATTCACTTCATTGTACTGATGGGGTGGTCATAATAATCTGGCCACTCAGTGTATAACAACAGCCACAATTCAAAAACGTTTTTCAATAGAGGCAGCTCTCACAGCAAGATAAATGCCCATCTCTCCCATATCTTCGCTCGCTAGCCTCCGATTCCACCCACACCCAAAGCGGACAGTGTGGGGTTATTACTTCCTCAGTCCCTGCTGTCATTCCTATGACAACAGCTCTCCGTACGCAGTCACTTCTCAACCTTTCAAGTGCAATAAATACAAACCTTGTCAAACTGTAAATGAAACGGGCCTTTAACACTCATGTTAAAATGAATGTTCATTTTAAAGTCACATACAGGATTAAAACGTTTTCTTTCCCGACCATCTGTATAATACAGAAAGAGTTCTCAGACCCGGACCTAACGGAGTTGGGAGCCTTAGCTATGTGTTTACAGGCCCAGCATCAGCCGCCCTTCGAGATGCTTTACCAACATCCTACGGCTTCCGATCGTGGGTTGCACACGAGACCCTTTACCTGAATAACAACCACCTTCCCTTGGCATCTCACTCAGTATTGAAAAAGAATACTGCCGAATTAGGGAGTCTCCCGCCCAACAGGAAGTCACTCTCTAAGCCTGGGGCCCCTAAACGCTGCGATCACTACCTTACGGTATCGATGCTGCCCCCCCCCCCCCCCACCAACCTCCCCAAATCAAGAGAGCCGGGAGTGACTCCCAAAAAGTCCATGTGGCCTTTGCCATCTTGTTTGTCCCCGAAGGAAGCCTGTCAAATTTCGCGCGACCCAGCCATCACTTGTTCTTAGGAGAAAGTTACAAGGCCGCTCGCTAAGGTTCACCAGGAGAGAACCACCTGAGGGCTGACTCCACCGCGAGAACATGTGGAAGGCTCCTGCGCCCGCCGGCTCGGCCGCGGCATCTGCAGGCCAGGCGGGCCTCTAGGTCCCGGCCCCGGCGCTGCCCGGCGTGGCCTCCCACGGCCCGTCCGCCTCCCCAGGCTCCACGCTCAAGAACCTCGCGACCCGAGCCTCTCTCACCTCGTCATCCAAGAAGTCCAGGTAATCTCTCTGCGCCTCCCGCAGCTCCACATCGTCCAGTACCACGGTCCCCGCCATGCTTGTCAGTTTTACCCGAGCCCCGCGTAGGTTCTAGGATGACCCCGCCCCGGCGCGAAACTTCCGAAGTTTTCCCGCCACCAAAAGTTACCACGAGGAAGGGGCGGGGTCTCTGGGAGGATGGGCACATTCTGATTGGCTGATTCCTCTTACCCAGACTAAATGCTATCCAATAGAGAGCTGCTTCTTCTTCGCGTTTACTAGCGGCGCCTCGCGGCGGCGGGAAATGGATCATCCGGGCTTTATCCCCGCCTTGTTCCGCCCTCACTGACGGGAAAAGTGACCAATGGGGCCGAAAGGAGTCTTGTAGGTCCTGGTCATTGGGCAGCCGAAGACGGAAGACCTGGAAGCGATGCATTCTGGGAGTAGTAGTCTTCCCCCAGTTCCCGGATGTATCCAGGGCTTTTTTTTTTTTTTTTTTTCAATCAGCTGTATCCTCACTCGCTTAAAGGGGAACAAACCGAGCCTGGCGGTTGGATTCAAACACTAAGCATCAGCGAATAGGGGTTTATAACGCAAGGAGGTGAAACATAAAAGCAAATAGTTTTTAAGTATATATTCAAGCCAGGTGTGTTGGATATCTTGCTTAAGAAGCATCCAGAAGAAATAAAGTGAATTTTGAGAATCTGGGATTAAAAATAAAATCATAGCATCTTTGGGAAAAGTCATTTTATTCAGCGACCCACTCGCTATCTGAATACCGTTGCCTGAAGTAACCCATAAAAATATGAGGCGGCGGGGGAGTGTGAAGAAAAATTTTCGATACGTATCCCGCAGCCCCAGAGATGGCCTCGTGTGTTATACAAAATGTTGGACATAATTACTACACCATCTTGCAAACGGGTAAGTTGAGGCTTTCTCGCCTTTATAACATCACGGGACTTTTTAAAGTAACAATTTATTGAAAGATAAACACAAGGAGAAACAAAAAAAATTGTGCCAAGTCACTCTTAAGTACCAATCAGTAATTAAAGCAAATCTGAAATTAAATTAAAAAGATCAAATGCATTTCCAAGTTTTGTTTTTAGTCTTTTGCAGTTTCTTTATAGTCTTCTGTTTTATTTCTGAGTTATAATTTATATACAGTAAAATGCATAAATCTTAGGTGTACAACTCAATGAATTTTTAGTATGCATACACCCATGTAACCACCAGTGCACAATAAAGGACAGTCTCATTGCCCCAGCATGTTTTTAATTTTATGGAACAGGAAACAAAAATACCAGATTGCCCAATACTAGACACCTGGTCATTCTATATCTGAAATTTTGGCCAAGCTACTTAATAGCTTGTTTGAAGGTCTCCAAGGCAGATGGTACCCTGACAAGGATTCTAAGTATAATCTGCCTAAACAACAACAAAAAAATATGCCATCTATTTGTATGTGTATATGTATTTTTAGTTATTATACAGTTTATAGTTTTGTGTCATCCTAGTGGACGTGTAAATTGATTCTTAGAGAGAAAAGACCAGCTTCTCATGATTGCCTGCTTTTCTTTAACAGGCAAAATAAAATAAAAAATAAAATTCTAGAATGAGGATTCTGCATTTAACCTATAATAATAAAAGTGTAATATGCTAATTAGACCGGAGGACCTTCTGGATGACCCTCTGGACAAAGTCTCGGCTGCGAGGGGCCGAGCCCCTTGCACCAATTTCGTGCATCAGGCCTCTAGTTATAACATAAGGGATAATTAATGATAACTTAAGAGTGTCTTTATCACTTGATCATAACTCATATTGTGGATATATTAAAGGCAATATTGACAATATTCTCTGGTCTGGAAACTACTTGAAATTAACACTGAAAGAATCAGGGAGCTTAATTCAAAGAAAACTCAAGTAAACTTGCAATAGAAAGTGGAGTGGGAGTGTGAAAACCAAATATTTGTCTCTAACACACTTCAGTTTCCTCATATAAAATATGAGAAAATTAGAATATTCCTAATAATCTATCCCATTCAAACATTCCGTGAGCCTTTGGCAAATTTGAAAACTGTAATGACAATTCTATTTACGAAGTCCTTAATATCATCATCTTTAACCATAAAGGACATGCAGATATTTAATTGGTGCTTCTCTCTTCTTTTCTTAGGGGCATGAGATGTTTGAGTACAGAAAGGGTGTTTTCTTTGTTATCTCCTGCTCCTTCAAACTGCAGGGAGAATAATCAATCAGATCGTTGCTTTTTAAAAGTTAGAGCCATTTGTTCATATCTCATACAAAGTCCAGCTGAGTTTAACCAATGGCTCTTTTCTGCTTCTTATTCACAATGAAGAAGCACATGTAATCCGATAAAGTGGTGTATCAATGGTTTTCTTTTTTGTTCACATTCTTGCTTTCCCCCATTTTCTCTCCCTAGGCCTTGACAGACCTAAGGCAATCTCCAACGCTGAATAAACACCAGGGGGCTCCCTGGAGGGCAGAAGTTTGCAGGAAAGAAATTGCAAAATCTATGTAATACTTCCACTTTTCTGTCTCCTTGAACAAAAAGTACCCAAAAGCACAATATAATTTAAAAATATTTCATAAATATTATTTATACTCACTAATATATATATATATATATTTATATATTATACCAATGAACAGTATTATATGTTACAAAACTTTTCAAACAATATCCTAAATAGCCTATGATTCATAACTAGCTTTCAGCACTCAGGAAAGCACCATAATCCATTATAGTCCTTTGACACTCAAAGGCCACAAAAGCTTGGACTTCAAAAACTCTATCTCTAGTGCCAGAGCAGTTTAAGGCATAACCTGCAGGTCCAGGCTTGCCCTGGCCATGCAGATCTGTTCTCTTCTGTGATGTGGACTAGTCAGAATCTTCTCCTCATGCTGTAGTCTGGGGTCATGAGCACCAAGACAAGCAGACTTCCTCTCTCTTTCTGGCTGCTCTAGTTACTAGCTGTATGACTGAGAACAACTTACTTAATCATTTTGGACCTCAGTTTCCTCACCTTTAAAATGAAGCTAGAAGTAGTATTTAGTTCAAAGAATGGTTTGAGTATTCAGTGAGGTAATAGATATAAAATATTGAGAAAAGTTCCTGGCATCTAGTAAGCACTAAATAAATGGTAGTGGTGGTGGTAGTATTAGTGATTGGAGAGGTGTCACAAGATATTTGGGAGAAAAAAGAGAAGCACCCTGGTGCATTACTGAACAATTCAGACAATCAAATTCAAGTCCTTCCCACTCCTTTTCAAAAGTTGATAATAGAACCAATCCTTGCACTTTTTTGAGAGACCTTGTTTGCTACAAATCCATCTGGCTAAAGGAATAATACATTCATAGGTTGTCTGGCTCCAAATCTGCCAGTGTTGAATATAATCAGAGGCATTTGATAGGTGTTTAATGAAAGTCGAATGGTCCCTGGAGTTAACCAGTGTGTCTTATTAAGATGGGATAGTCCCATAGCTTCTGCCCTGCCTTTTGCTTCCTAGAAGCTTTTGGGTTAGTTATGCTACAAAAGGTAGGAAAATCCGGAAGCCAGAGAGCATTGGTGACACTGATTTGTCCATGAAATTTGACAACACAGTTGGGCCTACCAACTACTTGTGATTCATTGTCATTTGCCAAGGTTAATTTCAGCAATCTAGTTTCTTAGTCACTGAAAAGTCATCCCCACTCTTAGTTGCACAGTTTTACTGAGGCTCTGATTGAAGAACTCTGTTTCAGTCTTAGAGCCACAGATTTGCAGCAGGAAATTTCCAAAACCGTAATGAGTGTATATGAATGCAGTCTATGAGATTTTCTAATAACTTCATTCTCTAAATCTGTCTAGATGTGAGTGTGCATTTTAAAAAGTATAGTCCCTTAATTCTTTATATTGTGCCTATGTCATGAAATGAAAAGATTTAGCCATATCAATCAATCAAGCAAGCATTAGTTAACCATCCGTATACCTAATTCTGTCTTTGACCAGAGACTCTAGATCAGTGATGGTGAACCTATGACATGCGTGTCAGAGGTGACACGCGAACTCATTTTTTTTGGTTGATTTTTCTTTGTTAAATGGCATTTAAATATATAAAATAAGTATCAAAAATATAAATCTTTGTTTTACTATGGTTGCAAATATCAAAAAATTTCTATAAGTGACACGGCACCAGAGTTAAATTAGGGTTTTTCAAAATGCTGACATGCCAAGCTCAAAAGGTTCGCTATCACTGCTCTAGATCAATGCTGGCAATAGAAATAATACAAGTCACTTATATAATTTTCTAGTATCTACATTTTAAAAAGTAAAAAGAAACACATTAAATTCATTTAACAATATATTTTACTTTACCTAATATGTCCAAAATGTCATTTTTACATGTAACCAATATTTTATAAGTATTAATTAAATATTTACTTTTTTGTACTTAGTCTTAAAACTCTACTGTGTTTTTTATACTTACCCCATCTTAATTCAGATGAGGCACATTTCAGGTGTTCAGTCAGCATATGTGGCTAATGGCTACCGTATTATCACGACTTCAGAGTATAAAAAATCTATCTTTTGAAGTAGCTACGATTTGACTTGAAATAACAACAGCCATTTATTAAACATATACTATATGCCAGATAGTATGCTATGCACTTTACCATATAATCTTATTTACTCTTTATAATACCTTGCAATGTGGTTATTTTTAATCCTCATTTTACAGATGAGGAGACTAGAGTTTAAAAGACTACAGAATCCTATACCAATAAGGGACAGAGGCAGGATTTGAACCCAGGTCTATATGGCCACATCCAATAGCATTTAAAAAACAAATGAAGCCGAAACCGGTTTGGCTCAGTGGATAGAGCGTCGGCCTGCGGACTGAAGGGTCCCAGGTTCGATTCCGGTCAAGGGCATGTGCCTGGGTTGCGGGCACGTCCCCAGTGGGGAGTGTGCAGGAGGCAGCTGATCGATGTTTCTCTCCCATCGATGTTTCTAACTCTCTATCCCTCTCCCTTCCTCTCTGTAAAAAATCAATAAAATATATTTAAAAAAAAAAATGAATATAGCCCATTGGCGTGGCTCAGTGGTTTTCTATCTCTCTCTCTCTCCGTCTCCTTTCCTCTCTGAAATCAATAAAAATATTTTTTAAATAAAAATAAAAACAATGACTATACTTAAATATTAAGTGAACAGATATTTTATATTTTAAAATACTTTAATTGATTTTTAAAAAACAGTCTGTTGTATCTTACCTTAGTGCATTGTAGATTTTCTTACTCATGCTACTGTTTAAGGTGTAAAGAGACCTTTCTCTGGACATGATGAATACCTTCTGCTGACTTACAGATGGGCTAGCATTTGTATGTGTCCTGTAACATTTTTTTATTCATTCATTTAATCAATTATGTGTGAGCTAGGTAAATGACAGTAAATTAGATATTATTTATAATCAGTTTTTATTTACCTTATCCTTCAAGTAAACTGCACATGAAGTTTCAAAATATTTAAAATACCCGTCTTTGTGCAACCAACAGGGCTTTGTGATGCTGGTATTTACTCACACTATAAATTATACTGTCTGTATTTTATTTCAGTGTTTAGGGGGGTAAAAGGTCAAAAGTTTACGGTCAAATATGGAAAATAAGGTGCAAGTACAAATAATCATGAGAAAAAGCAATGTGTGTTCTAGACATGGAACAAAGTGCCACCTGCATTAAAAATTGGAGATGTAAATTTATACAGGAGTAGTGAGGTAAAGCTAAAAAAAGGATTTGATGTAAGGATCAAAATGTGGCCAGTATTTTTCTAGGGAGGTGGGGCAGCCATGACATTGTAAGAAAATGTAAAGGCAACAATGACCAACTCCTAGGGAAACTAAGGTAGCTGAAATGATGGGTCAGCACAAGAGGTGAGTGCAGGGTAGGACTGGAAGCAGTGGGTGTACTGTGCCTGACTGTAAAGGAGACTGAACAGCAGAGTGAGAAGACTGCTTGATTTAGGAGGCAAAAGGGAGCCATGGATGACTTGTGAGCAAAAAAAAAGACAGTATCAGTTGTGCTTTAGAAAGATTAATCTGACCAGAGGATGGATTATTTAGAATGGCTTACTTAAATTAGATAAAAAAGAAATGATGTCTGGAAAGGGTGTTCAAAGTAAAGACAAAAAGAAAATGTTGAGAGTAAGACATTTCAGAGAAAAATGGACAGATCTAGAAGCTATTTGGATGGAGCTAGGAATGAGGGAGGGAGGGAGGTAAGAATTACATATTTGTATATAGAGTAAATCATGTGCCTCACACACAATGCCTCAAGGGCTTACAAAACACATGTAGATGTTAATGATCTTTATTACGTTCTTAATTTCAAATAAGCAGGTTTTTTTTTCAGTTATGACAACAGAGGAATAGAAATTTAAAAGATAACCCATTCTCTCAAAATACCAATAGTCAGGAGGATATAACTTTGACATTTAGTTCCAAAACTTTGTCCAGGACAGTATGGAAAATAAAGGAAAATTTTATTTGCTGAACTTTAAAACAATATATATAAACTGTACCTCAATAAAGAAAAGTATTATTGCTGATGGCGGGAGGGGTCAGTTGGGGGCAATCAGTCCGGCAGGGGCGGGCAGTTAGGGGTGATAAGGCTGGAAGGCGGGGGAAGGTTGGGGTTGATCAGGCCGGCAAGCATATATAAATTATATGTCAATCAAGTTTATTCTGAAAATCTAAGCAAAAATAAATAAATAAATCATAAAAGCATGATGGCTATATCTGGTCAGCTGTCATTGTTGGAGGAGAGCCAAGTCTCTTTGAAGTAGACTGAATATTAATTTTAATTGGCTCTGTGCCATTTGACTAAGAAACTGCAGTTCCTGTCTACAGCATTCACAATTAGTTTGGTAGACCAGAAGACCAGGGTTTAGGAAGACGGAATCTCATTGCATCCTCTACCACTGAATATTTGACAAAGTGGGAGTCGAACTTGAAAGATGCTTGTGAGGCACCTTGGGATACAAGCTCCAAAAATGGTTGCATTGATCACTTACTTGCCCTTTATAGGAATATACTGAGATCACCTCCTCCATCCCCCACTCCAGCTCATACCCACAGTTCACTTTAACACCTTTCTACATTCCTGTAGCTCAATTGTGGGAATCTTTAGATAAGAAGAAATACAAGCTATATTATTCTTCTTTCAGCACTCTAATATGTTGTTGGTTTTAGAGAGTGTAGAAAAACTGTTAACACTCTAATTTTGTGTTTTAAGTGCTATAAAGATCAAAACAAAACTCTCTGACCAGCTGAGAGGTTTAGTCTTTACCCGTTCTCCCTACTCTTTCACTGGATTCTTTGATAAACATCCAAAAGAATATCTCTGATCTGAAACCAAACCCAGATGGATATTTTTCCTGTCCTGTGTTCATCTAGTTAGCCACCTGCTTTTCTGTGCTGATCCAGGAAGATCACACACACACACACACACACACACACACACACACACACAGAAGGTGTTGGCTCACAGCCCCAGAGGTCTGGGGATGATGGCTTTGAAAATAACCATTCTTTATGCACTGCCATGCTCTAATGCCACCTTCATTAATTAGAATTGCAAAGTCAGCCAGCAATGCTCATTAAAAAAATTAGTATCAGGGTGCATACTGGAATTTTAGTGCTGGAAGTCACCTTAGAGGCCATTTCCTATAAAGCCCCATTTCATAGTCTAGACAACTGAACTCCTGAGAAATTCAGTTAGATTCCAGCATCAATATACTCAACACACAAAAAAAGAAGTGTTTTTGGTTTTTTTTTGTTTTTCTTTAAAAGGTAAAGAAATACTACACAAGATCCTGGAAAGAAAGGTAAATTTGAACAAATCAGACTTTTAGAATTGAAAAATACAGTTTTTGAAAGGATAAATTAATGAACTGGTTAAAAGCAGAATAGATACATTTGAAAAGAGAATTATTAAGATAGAAGAAGAAGCTGAAGAAAGTGTCATAATGCAGCAGAGTGGGGAAAATATAAAAGAAGTTAAATGCAATGAATGATAGACTAAAAAGGTTCAAGTAAATATAATGGGAATTCCACATGGATAAAAATAAAGGAAATAAGACAAATAATACCTAAGAATTTTTCAGAATTGATCAAAGACAAGAATTCTCAGGTTAAAGAATCATAATGAACCTTGACCTTAATTACTTCCAAAAGACACTATCTCCAAATACAGCCACATCAAAGGTTAAGGCATCAACATATAAGTTTGGGGGATATATAATTCAGTCCATAGCAGATTCCTGAAGTATACATTTCGGAAAAAGGAAATTAAATATAGAAGTAAGGAAAAAACAATGGTGAGCAAAGAAATTGATAAACACAGAAGATAAATCTAAAGTGTTGACTCTAAAAATCAATACTACTAATAATGACTAATTTGGAGGGAAGTAAAAACTAACTGGAAATAACTAGCTTTGTCTAATAATACTTTATACAATGATGGAAATTTTCTATATCTGCTCTGGCCAGGATAGTAGCCATTAGCCACATCTGGCTATTAAGCATTTAAAATGTAACCAATAAAACGAATTTTTAATTTTATTTAACACTAGAGGCCTGGTGCACAAAAATTTGTGCACTGGCAGGGGGGGTGTCCCTCAGCCCGGCCTGTGCCCTCTCACAGTCTGGGACCCCTTGGGAGATAACGACCTGCTGGCTTGGGCCCGCTCCCGGGTGGCAGAGGACAGGCCCAATCCCTAGGTGCAGCCCCTGGTCGGGCTCAGAGCAGGGCCTATTGGGGAGTTGGGGCACCGCCCCCTGTCACACTCAAGGCAGGGTCGATGGGTAGATTGCTGCGCCGCCCCCTGTCATGCACAGAGCAGGGCCAATCAGGGGTTTGGGGAGCTCCCCCCTGTCACTCACAGAGCAGGGCCGATCAGGGGGTTTGGGAGCTCCCCCCGTCACGCACAGAGTAGGGCCAATAGGGGAGTTGGGGCAGCGCCCCCTGTCACACACAGAGCAAGGCGGATCAGGGGGTTGGGGCACTCCCCCCTGTCACACTCAGGGCAGGGCCTATGGGGAGGTTGCGGCTCTACCCCGTCAAACACAGAGCAGGGCCGATCAGGGGGTTGGGGCGCCTTCCCCTGTCACGAACAGAGCAGGGCGGATAGGGAGGTTGTGGCCCCGCCCCCTGTCACACACAGAGCCACAGGGCGATCAGGGGTTTGGGTGCTGCCCCTGTTACGTTGCTCCAGGGGCCAAGAGGCCTCGCGACTCCGCTGATCCCAGTGCTGGGAGGCCTCGCAGCTCCGCTTGACACAGGGGCAGTGAGACCTCGCTGCTCCACTGATCCCAGTGCTGGGAGGCATATTACCCTTTTACTATATAGGATAGAGGCCTGGTGCACGGGTGGGGGCCAGCTGGTTTGCCGTGAAGGGTGTCCCGGATCAGGGTGGGGGTCCCGCTTGGGTGCCTGGCCAGCCTGGGTGAGGGCATGATGGCTGTTTGCAGCTGGTCACACCCCCTTCAGGGTGGGGGTCCCCACTGGGGTGCCTGGCCAGTCTGGGTGAGGGGCTGAGGGCCGTTTTCAGGCTGGCGGGTGACTGAAGCTCCCAACCTCTCCTTTTTTTCTTTTTTTTAATTCTAGGATTTATTTACCTTCTATGGCTGTCACTGGAACTGAGAGCCGGCTTTAGCTCTGAGGCTCGGCTCCAGCTCTGAGACCTCGGATGCTGAAAGCAGGTATCTGGTTTGTTTGGGTTCTATAATTGCAACACTGTTGCAACTCCAGCTCGGCCGGCTGACTGAAAGCAGGGGGTTTGTTTAGCTTCTATAATTGCAACATTGTTTCTTAGAGTGCAAGCTCAGAGTCCAGCAGTGGCAGGCGGGGAACCTTGGCTTCCTCCTTCACTGGAGCAAGCAAGCCTCCTGTTCGCTTCAGCTGCCTGGCTGCCGGCCGCCATCTTGGTTGGTAGTTAATTTGCATATCGCACTGATTAGCCAATGGGAAGCGTGTCGGAGGTATGGTTAATTACCATCTTTGTCTATTATTAGATAGGATTAATTAAATTTAATTAGCCACTTTGTGGCTAATGATGACCATATTAAACGGTTCAGCTTTAGATAATAATAGCGTGACAAATGGCTAAAGTAGATCAAAGTTAAATATTCTAAGATCTTTGTTTATTCATAAGGAAAATGAGTATTTTGAAGGCATTCATGTTAAAAATTTAAGGATAACAACTAGAAAAATTGAAGTAGAATGTATTATTCCTAAAGTAATAGATGGAAAAGAAAAACAAAATACTATCACTACACAGAAGATAGGAAAAGAGATGGAAAAAATCAAAGGAAAACATGATAAATAGAAAGCATAAGAAATATGACAGAAATAAGAAATACACTGATTTATTCTTACAATGGAATACAGAAATTGAATGTAGCCTCATATGTCAAGAGAATACTGAGTGGGTGCCTGGCTGGTGTGGCTCAGTGGTTGTGTCGACTTATGAACCAGGAGGTCACAGTTCTATTCCCAGTCAAAGTATATGCTCTGGTTGCGAGTTTGATCCCCGTGTGGGGCATTCAGGAGGCAGCCAATCAATGATTCCCTCTCTTCATTGATGTTTCTGTCTCTCTCTCCCTCTCCCTTCCTCTCTGAAATCACTATATATATATATATATATATATATATATATATATATATATATATATACACACACACACACACACACACACACACACACACACACTAGGGGCCCGGTGCACGAAATTCGTGCACTGGGTGTGTGTGGGGGGGGAGTGTCCCTCAGCCCAGCCTGCCCCCTCTCACATACTGGGAGCCCTCAGGCGTTGACCCCCATCACCCTCCAATCGCAGGATCGGCCCCTTGCCCAGGCCTGACGCCTCTGGCCTAGGCGTCTGGCCTGGGCAGCGGGGACCCGCAGTGGCAGCGGGTGGCGCTGCAATCGTGCGGGCTCCGCCCCTGCCCCTGCAGGATGCCTCTGACTGAGGCGTCTGGCCTGGGCAGCGGGGACCCACAGCTGCAGCGCCCCGCGATCGTGGGCTTCGCTTTAGGCCCAGGCAAGGGACCCCTAGCTCCTGGGACTGCCAGCTTCGACCGTGCCCAGCTCCCATCGCTGGCTCCACCCCTACTTCCTGCTATCACTGGCCAGGGCGGAAAAGGCACCAGATTCTCCGATCATGGCTGGGGGGCAGGGCAAAGGCGGCCCCAGGGCCGCCTTTGCCCTGCCCCCCAGCTCTTAGCTCCCCCTGGGTTTCCAATCACTGTCAGTGGCAGGGGGCTTCTTCCTGCTTTCCCTTTCGCCTCCCTGCATTGTGCCTACATATGCAAATTAACCACCATCTTGTTGGCAGTTAACTGTCAATCTTAGTTGGCAGTTAACTGCCAATCTTAGTTGGCAGTTAATTTGCATATAGCCCTGATTAGCCAATGAAAAGGGTAGCTCGTACGCCAATTACCATTTTTCTCTTTTATTAGTGTTGATACACACACACACACACACACACACACACACACACATATATATATATATATATATATATATATATATATACAGAGAGAGAGAGAGAGAATACTGAGTAAAAAGTGGGATAGCAGAAGATATGCACTTTTATATAAAGTTTCAAAAGGTGTTAATAGTAATTTATTAATTTACTAGAGGCCCGGTGCACGAATTTGTGCACCAGTGGGGTCCCTCAGCCAGGCCTGCGCCCTCTTGCAATCCGGGACCCTTCGGAGGGATGTCAGAGAGCCAGTTTCGGCCCGATCCCGCAGTCCAGGCCGAGGGACCCCATTGGTGCACAAATTCGTGTACCGGGCTTCTAGTAAATTAATAAATTATTACTATTTATTAACACACAAAATATCAACTATAACAATATGTATTAAAATGAATGGTGCAACCCAACTTCAGGATAGTGGTTTCTTCTGGAGGAGGGGCAAAGGTAAAGGGAGATCTATAGCTGAATGTAAGTATTTTAAAAGATTTGAAGCAAACATGACAAAATGTTAACATAAAATTTAGGTGGCAAGTTCTTAGGTTTCAAACTATATCTTCTGAAACTGATGAGAGTTTTAAACTATTATCTTTCATAAATAAAAATCCAATTTCAAAAGAAATACAGTAGACCAAACATTTATATATTTTTCATCTTTTTTCTGCGTTGGACTATTTCTCTCTGACTGGTTTAGATCTTAGGACTTGAATTTGATTTTCTGTCACTTAGGAAACATCTGTCCACAAAATAACAATCTAACATAATGAGTCCTCCTCACAGCAGAGGACTAAGGAGCTGGACAGCCCAGTTCCACTGGGAAGTTCTGTTTCCTTAGGACAGGAGTCAACAACTCATTTTACTGTTTCTCTTAATGGGCCAGTGAGTGCATTGGGGGCCACTGGACAGCTGTGGAAGAGGAAAAGGGAGAAGAGAGGGGGAGAGGAGAAAGTTTTGGTTCAGAGCTACCAACTGACTGCTCACCACCAGCGTATCCTTGTAGAAGAAAGCAGAATGGAATGACCTCATCTCTTTGCTTTGACATTTTTCTATTGCTCCTTTTATTGTATTGCAATTATTGTTTCCATGTCTGTCTCCCCCACTGGACCATGTCTTATTCTACTTCTTTACCTGAATGCTTAGCACAATGCCTGAAATAAAGTAAGCCCTAATGAGTATCTGTTGAGTTAACGTTGAATACACAGCTTCATATCTTAAATCATTTCCTCCTGGCATCTTATTTAAGCCACCCAAGCCTTTCTCTTTTGCTTTACCACCATCTTGGATCCTTTTTTCAGGCCCTCACAGTTTGAAATATTTAAGCCTTTTCTATCACTACCTCTTAGCTGGGACACTCAAACCAGCCTCTGGGCTTCGCAGAGTGCTGTGTCAACCTGACTTTTTTACTTGTGGGAACTCTGGCAGGGAGCTATTGCCAAGAGGATTCATGCCCTTCCTCCCGTGTCCCAGGCTGAAGTGTGGGAGCCCCAGCCACCTTCTCACACCCAGTCCTGGCCTTCCAAAGCCAGCCCTGGTCTGATAGCAATCCTGTCTTTTTGAGAGAAACCAGCAGGTGTGGACGGTACTATCTTAATGGCGATAGCAGTCTGGCCCCCAAGATATTTCTGTTAACTGTGCTGTGGGAACTGGTCTATTCGATTTGGCTGCCATTGAAGGGATTTTCCAGCAAAGACATTTATGCAAATGGTCTGTTTGGATGACTGGCCCCACCTTGAGCCTGCTTGCTCCTTGGACATCCAGCGTGGGAGACCTGCTGGCCTGTTAGTGGTGAGCTGTTCTGGAGCCTTGCTGAAGTGAGGCAGGGCGTGTAAATGAAGGTCAGACATTTGCACACTTGGTGAGACAGACACAGGTGGGCAAAGCCACCTGTGGCTCACTTAGAAGAAGCCCGCCATGGCCTCAAGAGGGAACAAGACAACAAGTGCATCTGTATCTCTCCCTGTCACAGATTGGAGTGGCTGTGGCTGGCCAAGGAAACTGATAGCCAGTCTTGTTGGGTCCTGGGCAGGTCTGCAGTCTCTGTAGGGTCAGCCCGGGTGGATGACCCTCACAACTCTCTGGTTCTGCCCCTCCCTGCCATAGGCTCTAGCCTGAGCAAAGCAGGCCAGAGCACAAGGGCCTATGACATTAGTGAGCTCTGCCATCTTGGAACCTCCATAGCATCATCTGTTGTACCAGGCACATCCATGATAAGCTCCAGCAGCTAAAGGAACACCAAAGCCGTGGACACAGCAAGTTTCGCAGCACTGGGAGTCCTTTCCTCAATAACATTGTCCCTCACCTATTGCCATTCCAGCCACACTCTGCAGTAGACATAGAAACAGAGCACAGGGCGCTTCATGTTAAGCTGGCCTAGGTGTGGTCCACCCTCACCCTCCAATCACTGACTGGGGTGAAAAGGAAGAAAAGGAATCCCAGTCTTACTGGCCCACAGCCTCCAGACTGCTCCAGTAGGGAGACTATGCACCAGGAACGAACTGTGAACTATTATCTCCGGCGCAACCCAAAAGACTTGCCTGAACACTGTGCCAAGAGACTTGACCAAACTTTAGCCTGGCTTCCTCCTATACTAACCTGTGTCCCTAAAGATGACCCCAGTCCCTGTGTCCCTAAAAGGGACCCCAGCCCCGGTACTGAGTCTTTACTCAAGAAACCACAATTCTGCCAAAACCACAAAATGTGCTTTGTAGCCAAACTGTTTTCAGTAATTTTCCATCTCTCCCTAGCCCTTTCAAGGTCCCCAAAGTCTTCCCTAGCCCTTTTTTGTTCTCCCCTAAGCCACTGTTAGTTATCTCTAAATGGGCTAACTCCCTTTCGCCCCTTATAAAACCTTAGTCACCTTTGTCTTAGTTGGTGTTGAGTTCACTTTATCTTGGAGTCTCTCTTCCCTACTGCAGTAACCTGAATAAAATCTGTCTTGCCAACCTAACAAGTATCCAATGCTGTTTCTGTTTGATAGGACATGTCTAGAACATGCACTGATGGCCTCAGCCTTCATGGTCCCAGACCAGGAACCAGTGGAACCATCCAAGGCACCATAGAGGATCCATCGGGAGTCCACTGGGCTCCCGTGGAGCTCTAAGCACCCGCTCACCATCACGGAGAAGCCTGCCATCAAGAGGTGCCTCAAGGCACTTCAACACAACATTTCGGTCTATGAAGATGTGGCCAGGTGCCTTCAGGAGCAGGGATGTGTCCGGCATGCATATCAGTGTCAAACCAAGTTCAAGCCCCATGAGGTGGCCTGCAAGAATGCCCACGTGGCCATCCCACACTCTAAGAGAGCCCCTCAAGGCTGCCCTTTCTACAAAGCAGTTCACGGGCAGCAGCAGCCCAGACCACCTCCGGGAGCCGACGCAGCCTTGTAATCTCAACCACCACCACTGGCTGAGCCAGGGAAGGAAAAAAGGCAAGGAGCAAAAAGGTGGGTGAGCAGAAGGATGCTCTCCCCAGGAGCAGCAGGAGGCACGAGAACCAGAGGGGGAGATAGAAACAGAGGATCATTTTAATTTGAAAATAGAAGCACTAGAGCTGTCCAGGGGCCTCAGTCCTGAAAGCCCAGGTGGACAAGACATCTGAGATGGACATAAGCCAGGATGTCCAAGGGACTGGGACAGGTAAGTGGCCCAATGTGTTCTACCAAAGCCTTGATGCCACAGAACTGAGAGGAGAATGAAGTCATAAATGATAAAACCAAGGTTGGGTTCCCCTCCGGGTTCTTGGAAATTTAAGAAAGCTTGGTTTCACTACAGATGTTAGAGTTGGAAAGGACACCTGGAGACCATCTTTGGCCCTTGCATTTTACAGATAAGAAAATGAATCCAGAAGAAAGTAATTTGCAGAAGGTGACACTCCCAGTTAATGCTAAGGCTGACACTAGAACCCGAGCCCAGTGACCCTTCCACTGGCTTGTACCTGGCTCTTGCCTTAATTGTAGGTGATAACTGGGCATCGTGGTAATCTTTTCCATGGGAACTGGAAAGAATAGGATCAGGAGAGCAGTTAGAATTTTGCTCTTTTTTCTCCAACAAAAGTCCAGAGGAGGCCAGTATCTCCAGATGGAAACCAGCCTCAGAGAGAGACTCCATCATTAGTCCCAGAGGCTCCAGGGGTGTCTACAGTATCCCCTGCAGCTCGGCAGGCCAAGTGTGCCAGTTCCAGCCCAAAGCCAGGACACTCAGGCGCCACCAGACTGCTGCTGCAATTATTGCAATTGAAATGGCAGAGAACAAGTGCCTGGTCAGCAAACTGGCTGGGGAATCAGCTGCCCAGCTGCAGTGCCACATAGACCAACACAATGCTCATATGGCAACCCTGTGGGTATTGTGCTGGTCTATGGTGGTTGGTAGCAGCTACATCCGAGGCCAGGAGGTGGTGGCCATTCTTAAGGATGTTGTTGATGATGTCCATGAGAGAGTAGCCCTCCTAAAGTCATCTCTAGGCCACCTGAGCCAGGACTGAGACCTCCTGCCTCTGCCATATTCTGCTTCCCCAGGACCTTGGGGAGATTTCTCCCCTGAAACTTGGATTTTTGCTTCTCTGTTCTCCTCATTTTTCTTTTAGGAGAAATTTGGAAATTAAATAGAGGAAAGGGGTAGATAACGGCAAATAAAAGACAAAGGAATTTAGGATTTTAATAATAAGATCTTCACATGAAAGCTAGTATTTGGGGTTTTTTCTTATTTTTCATTCTTTCTCAGCCCCACAGCAAAGTGCAGGGGCAAGGAAATGATGGGCCTGAGATGTGGTTTTACTCTTCTGATCCAAGGTTTGTGTCCCAGCCCCTCTCTACTCGTCACTGATTCCAGCTGCTTAGAATTCTTTGGGCCCTAAGAACAGCCTTTCTCTCTCCTCAAGCCTGAAACAAGCTCAGGCACAAATTCTTCTCACCCCCAAATTAGCAAATAATTAAACACCTGCTCTATCGCAACAGTGTCCCCTAACCAAAATAATGCTATCTTCTCTGCCTTATTATCATTAACATTAAAAAGAATTTATAAATTACCTATCACCTCCACCAAGGTGACCCATAAATTTTAAAGGAAATAAAAAAAACTAACCAAAACTTTTTTCAATTACAGTAGACATACAGCATTATATTCGTTTCGGGTGTTCATTATAGTGATTAGGCATTTATGTATCTTACAAAGTTTTATCACCCCAAAAAGTCTAGTACCCATCTGACACAATACCTAGTTATTACCATACTAGAGGCCCGATGCACGAAATTCATGCAAGGAGCTCAGCTGTCGCAGCAACTTGCCTCAGCCCTCAAAGCCCCTTATCAGATGTATCATTGGTGAATATCTTCTCCCATTCAGAAGGTTGTCTTTTCGTTTTGTTGATAGTTTCCTTATCTGTGCAAAAACTTTTTAGTTTGATGTAGTCTATTTGATTATTTTCTTTTGTTTCTCTTGCTCAAGGAGACATTCAAAAAAATATTATTAAGAGCAATGTTGGAGAGTTCACTGCCTATATTCTAGTTTTGTGGTTTCAGGTCGTACACGTAAGTCTTTAATCCATTTTGAGTTTATTCTTTGGTGAAAGAAGATGGTTTCATTTTATTTTTTTTTTTTTTGTATGTTATCTGTCCAGTTTTTCCAACATCATTTATTGAAGATATTATCTTTACTCCTTTGTATATTCTTGCTTCCTTTGTCATAGATTAATTGGCCATATAGGTATGGTTTTATTTTGGGCTGTGTATTCTGTTCCATCGATCTCTGTATCTGGTTTTATGTCAGTACCATGATGTTTTGATTCCTATAGCCTTGTAGCATAGTTTGATATCAGGTAGCATGATACCTCCAATTTTGTTCTTCTTTCTCAAGATTCCTTTGATTATTCAGGGTCTTTTGTGGTTCTATATACATTTTAGGATAATTTGTTCTAATTTTGTGAAAAATGCTGTTGGTATTTTGATAGGGATTGCTTTGAATCTACAGATTGTTTGGGGTAGTGTGGACATTTTAACAGTGCTAATTCTTCTTATCCATGAGCAGAGTATATCCTTCCATTTACTTATGTCTTTTTCATTTATTTCTTCAATGTCTTTATAGTGTTCTGAGTACAGGTCTTTTACCTTCTTGGTTAAATTTATTCCTATGTATTTTTATGCAATTGTAAATAGGATTATTTTCTTAATTTCTCTTTCTGATAGTTTGTTATTACTGTATAAAAATGCAACTGATTTCTGAATATTAATTTTATATCCTGTTACTTTACTTAATTCATTTATTAGTCCTAATAGTTTTTTGGTGGAATCTTTAGCATTCTCTATATATGGTATTATATCATCTGCAAATAATGACAGTGTTACTTTTTCCTTTTCAATATGGATGCCTTTTATTTCTTTTTCTTATCTGAATGCTGTGGCTAGGACTTCCAATACTATGTAGAATAAAAATGGTGAGAGTGGACATCCTTTTCTTGTTCCTGATTGTAAAGAAAAAGCTTTCAGCTTTTCACTATTGAGGATGATGTTAGATGTGGGTTTGTCATATATGGCCTTTATTTTGTTGAGGTATGTTTCCTCTAGCCCCATTTTTTTAAAAAATCATAAGTGGATGTTGGATTTTGCCCCCAAATTTTTTAATATATTTTATTGATTTTTTTACAGAGAGGAAAGGAAAGGGATAGAGAGTTAGAAACAATAAGAGAGAAACATTGATCAGCTGCCTCCTGCACACTCCCCACTGGGGATGTGCCCACAATCAAGGTACATGCCCTTGACTGGAATTGAACCCGGGACCCTTCAGTCCACAGGTTGACGCTCTATCCACTGAGCCAAACCGGTCAGGCCCCAAATTTTTTTTAATTACACTTTTTAACAAGTAGAGCTTTCTCATTGTGGTATCTAATCTTTCATCCTAAAATCCTCCTATGCCCCCTACACACACACACACACACACACACACACACGTAAGGTTTTTCACTTTTATTTGAAATTGTGTGAGGGAAGGAAAGAAAAGTGGACAAAAGGAGAGGCACAAAATAAGTACGTGCAGAATCGCAACTGGGTTTGGGATTGTCTGGTTACACTTCTAAAGATGAAGGAGCCAAGGCTCCTTCTCCACCCTACAAAATTCCAGGTCACAGTTTGCCTCTCAGTCTTGCAAGCTCTGGCCTCACCTGGATGGGTGAGGGTGGGCTGGGGAGAAGGGCTGAGAAAGCCAAGAAAGGTATTTGCCTTTAGAAAAGGCAAGGAACAAAGTCTCCCTTAGAGCCTTCAGAATGAACATAGCCTTGCCCACATCTTGACATTAGCTCACTGAAACTGATTTGAGACCTCCAAAACTTCAAGATAATAATTTTTTTAAAATATGTTTTTATTGGTTTGAGAGAGAGAAGAAGGGAGAGGGAAAGAGAAACATCAATGATGAGAGAGAATCATTGATCAGCTGCCGCCTGCACAACTCAACTGGGGATTGAGCCTGCAATCCAGGCATGTACCCTGACCGGGAATTGAACTGTGACCACATCCACTCAATCACTGAGCCACATCCTCCCGGCAAAGCCACTAATTTTGTGGCAATTTGTTACAGTACCAATAGGAAACTAATACAGGTTATTAGTATTTGAACAGGGTTAGTTCAGAGAAGGACAGACGTGTGTGTGTGTGTTTGTGTACACAAGTGTAAATGTAGATGTTTATGAAAATGCATATGACTTTATGGGTGATAAAATCGGCACTCAAGGTATTTAAAATAGAACTAAGATGCTTAGATCTGCCACTATAAAATGCTCGGACTGTAAAGCAGCCACACACCTGTAGTCCGTTTCTTACAGGCCTCTCTGACCATCCAGACCAGTGGTCAGCAAACTGCGCCTCGGCAAACTGCGGCTTGCGAGCCACATGTGGCTCTTTGGCCCCTTGAGTGTGGCTCTTCCACAAAATACTGAGTTCTGCGCATGGGCCACAAAGTTTCAATCGCACTGTACGTGCGCGCCCCCACGTGGTATTTCGTGGAAGAGCCACACTCAAGGGGCCAAAGAGCCGTGGTTTGCGGACCACGGATCCAGACAATTTGTTCCCCTTCTGTTGGGGATGGCCAGCTTGCGTGCCCTTTTCAGACACTTTATAGAAAGATACAGCAAGCTTCGAATGTTAGAAACATTAACCTCGGTGCTTTATTCTCTGGAGGGGAGAAGGAAGGGTTAACATGGAAAGAAGAAAGAACGCCTGAAGGAGAAATTCAAGTGAAAAAGCAGGATGGCTAGTCATCATCCCCAGTTGGCTGGGCCTGGAATGACAGGTGCCAACTGATGGCTTGGCCCACCCACAACCCCAGCTGCCTTCGTGCCTCCTGCCGCTCGGCAGGCTGGTTCTGCTCCATGCCACAGCAAGGTTGGAAGCTCTGGTCCCACTCCAGGCAAAAGGCCTCACCTCAGTCGACACACCGTTAGTGGAGCAAGCAGCAGCCAGTGGCCACCTCACAGATGCGCGTTGCCCAACATAGTGCTTTGTCCTGGAGACACTGCCACTGGCCTCTCAACTGCCTGAAGGCCTGCTCAGCGGTGCCTCCACTGAGCCTCTGGTTGAACTGCAGCTCCTCAGCAGTGATGGGTTGGTGGACTGGGGCTGTCAGCCACTGATGGAGGGGGTATGCTTCCTCACCGATGAGGACAGGGCCCCTATTGTTTTGTTTTTTTTTGGATGGGGGTGAGAGAGTGCTTGTATCTCCCCTATGGCCAAGCCGACTTGCCTCCAATTCATGTGGATTAATTATGGCTGAGTCCTGGGAAGCTGACAAGCATTTGGATGAAATGAAGGTCAGGACCAGCCATGGCTTGAGGAATTACTGAAAAGTACTGACACCCATTTGGATAGTTCTTTTCCTGACTTTTAGGGCTGGGCACCTCAATGTGTGTGTCTCCAGTAGCCCCAGCACTCACTGGGAAGCTACATTTGGTCCAGAACCTCTTCATGACCCCCTCTTTGTCAGGCTGGTTTTCCTGGAGGTGCTGAAATATAGCACAGATGGCATCCATACCTCACGGAAGGCGGAGGCCGGCTGACCCAGTCCATTGGCCACTTTCTGAGGCACAGAGAACCGATTTCATGTGGGTGACTTTCCTTTGAAGTTGCGGGCCCAGCTTTTTGTAGATAGAGTAAAATGTCTCCTGAGACATCCAGAAAGCTTGCTTTCATCTGTGGGGTGAAGTCTACCCTCTCAGAGGGCCTGCCAAAGATGAGATGGTATAGGGAGAGCCCAGGTCCTGTGGGCAGACATTTGTGGCTGAATAAGCAGAAATTGGATGACCCTCTGGGTTCTCAGGTGTGGAGGACAGATAGATTCATGTGCCCCCACATGGCCCGGACCAGGGCAGCCGCTTTCTCAGCTTGTGGCTCCCATTTGCACAGTGGTTTGTGCAAGAAGCTGCAGCCCCCCCCCCCCCCCACTTCCAAGCTGGATCCATGGGGCATGCGTTGTGAGTCAAGGGTGCCATTAAGCAGAGTTGGGCAGAGTGATGTGTGGGTGTATATGCCTTTCCCAATGATGGTCAATGAAATACTTATCTCCCAGGCAGGTGTCAGCACCAGGAAGCTCGGGGTTGAGTTAGCTGATGAGTATCATGCCTACCATTATGAATTGGCCAAGGGTACGAATGTAATTACATCTGTGTAAACCACACATCAGCAACTTCTGTCCATTTTCTTACAGATTCAGTCTACAGCACAAGAGTCAGGATGAAATGGCTCAGAGCAAACAAGACTAGGTTCTTAGTGTGGTATTAGTTCGCCTTCTTTTCTCCGTGATTGCCTTCCTCTCCTTAATGACTCCTTCTAGAGGACTTTTAATTTCTCCTGGCTTTCTCTCCTCACCAGCACACACATTGGTGAAATTCTACTGGAAGTCCCCTCCCACGCACTAAAATCATGGAGTGCCCAGAGAAACCAAACTACTTCACCAGTCAGTTTTACTTGCCGTGATCATGTGCTGCCCTCACAAGGAAGCACGTGAAGAGATGGTTAGTTGGTGTTTTGTTTTGTTTTGTTTTGTTTTGTTTTGTTTTGTTTTGTTTTGTTTTGTTGTTGACAAAAGACAAGATCCTTTTCAATTTCAGGCACCTGGCTTTCAGTTAAAAAATTCACTCTGGATTTCAACTTCTTTATTATGAAGAAGGGCCTACCTTACAGGAGTTTTAAAAAAAAAAAAGGAAAGATTAGTTGTTCCTTAGAGTTTTCAGAATGAACAACCATAAGGCAAAATAGATTCATCATTAGCACTGGATAGTTCTAGACCTCAGAGTTCGACATGGCCAAGTCACTTAGAATGCCCTTACAAGTTGCCTGATGCTAGAACTAAGAGGCTGCAAAGAACTTCTCCACACACCACTGCAATGCCTTTCCTGACTTTTTTTCCTTAATGAAAATCTACTTCTATAATTTCATGTGCCCTTCGGCTTCTCTTTCTTTAATAGCTGGTGTGTATCCTAGGCGGGACTAGGGGTGTTCATATCCTGGCTGCATAGATCATGTAACCTTAGGAAAGTTACTGTCCTAAGAGAATTCTGTGTCTCAAGTGTTGTCCTTGTTAAACAAATAGATTGCACTGAGCCTAAAGGTCCCTTGCTGATCTAACTTCCTGAGGTTAATTTAGATGCCAAATCCCACAAGATGTTAGCCAAGATGGCTGAAACTGCATCCCAGAGGTTGTTTTTAAGGTGGGCTCATAAATTTAACATGGTAAACATTATGAACTCACGAGTGCATTCCACCAATATTTACTGAATCTTATGTGCTAGGAATTGTGATAGGCATGGGGATAAAATGAGACAGCCATGAGAGACACTGAATGCCGTGTGGGTTAGATCAGGATCTTGGAGAAAGAATAAGTGGTATTTAGTCATTCCTCCCTAGGTAGCTGTTTCTAACTGAAAAGTCTGTGCTTGCCATTGGTAGCTGATTCTTGACTTAGGCAGGACTAAACACTTTGGCACTTTAATGATTTAGATGATTCCTTTCATGTAGTAATTAAACGTATTTTCTAAAACTCTATCTGGGTTGGAAAGAGTTTATTAGTTACTGTCACACATTGGGGCTTACTGTAGCCTCATTATCCTATCTAATAAAGAGGGGATATGCTAATCGACCCTCACGCCATCGAAAACATGGTGGCGCCCACAGCCAATAAGGAGGGAATATGCTATTTGACTTCCCTGCCCTCAAATATGGCAGCGCTTATAGCCAATAAGGAGGGAATATGCTAATTGACTGCCACGCCCTCAAAATGGCGGCACAACAGCCAATAAGAAGAGATATGCTAATTGACTGCCACGCCTTCAAAGATAGCAGTGCCCACAGCCACAAGATGGCGGTGCCCAGTCCCCTCAGCTGTGCACCTGCCTCCAGAGTCCCCCAGTCCCCTCAGCCCCCCAGCCACCCAGGGCCAGCCCGAGGCACAGGCAAGCCTCAGATGGCGGCTGCTGCCCAGCCACCCAGGGCCGCTCAAGGCTCAGGTAACCAGGGCCAGCCAAGGCTTGGGTTGCCGGCAGTGGCAGCAACAGAGGTGTGATAGGGGCGTCACCTTCCCCTGATTGCCAGGTAGCCTCCTGACCCTGAGAGCTCCCAGACTGTGAGAGGGGGCAGGCTGGGTTGAGGGACCCCCGACTCCAGTGCATGAATTTTCATGCACCGGGCCTACAGTAAGAGTATATTCCCCACCCATCTGTCTGGAAAAATCCTCTTACTGAACTATCCAGCATCTTCCACTTGGAAATGACAACTTGGCCAACCCCCACTGATCAAGAGAAACCATGAGTGTCTCTTCTGCTTTCTTTGCCTTATGGCTTCCTTTGACAGAAGACATCTTCATGATAACTCTTGAGTAATACGCCCTCCTAACATATTCAGAATTCATTGCCTAGGGAGTCCACTTCCTCCTTAGTTATTAACTCAAGCTACCATCTCAGATGTCAGGTCTTTTCACAAATCATTTAAAGTTTTTCTAAGTGGTTACAGTCTGGTCACCTTGGACCCCATGAGGAGAGATGGAGGTGAAGGGAGTTTCCAGCTTTTTTTCTCCCCATCCCATTGCCTACCTATGAGCAAGTCCTTCTGCTGCCAATGAGTCACTTTCTATGAAAAATGAGGGCTCCTAGCTAACACCATCCTCCAACACACACCTTTAAAAAATGAAGAGAGACCTGCTGGTATGGCTCAGTGTTTGAGTGTGGACCCATGAATCAGGAGTTCACAGTTCGATTCCCAGTCAGGGCACATGCCTGGGTTGTGGGCTCGATCCCCGGGGAGGTGGGGGGGGGGGGCGTGCAGGAGGCAGCCAATCAATGATTCTCTCTCATCATTGATGTTTCTATCTCTCTCTTCCTCTTTCTTCCTCTCTGAAGTCAATAAAAATATTTTTTAAAAAAGAAAAAGATTCATAGTTGCCATAAACACTGAACCTATATTTTCCACATATCAGCAAAAGACAGTTATTAGACACGGTAGATAAAGTTTTTACTGAGCAAGATTCACACATTGCTTCCTGCCCGTTCCCTGCAGGCATTTGTGTGAGGGCCTCTGCTACCCCAGGTCTAACCACCTGGGGGCACCACTTCCCAGCAGGTGATCTTCATTTTCACCCTCATACTTCATAGGGACTCTTTGGGACCTTGATGTGCCTCTCCCAAGCATGAGAAAATGTTTTGGGAAACCAAGATGAAGCCTTCAATTGATATAAAACCTATACAAATTGATTAACCAGAAAAGTAAATGAATCTGGCCACAGAAAATTATATTACTTCGGTATGAATGAGAAGGACCTAATAAGAGAATATCAAAACACTTAGGAAAGAATATGATTGTGATTAGCATTGGGATCCTGTGCTTCTTTCTCTCCCTCTTCCCTAGTCCCATAACTCTTAATAGTTTGTTAAAAATAATAACAGCCATATTTATTGAATACTTACTGTATACAAGGCAACCCTGTGAGGTTAGTACAGCACTGTTCCTATCCCCAATTTATGGATGAGAAAGCTGAGAGAATAGAGAGGTTGAGTTGCTTTCACAGTTCACAAAGCTAATGAGCTGGCGGAACTGGGATTTGAACCCAGGGTCTGATTCCAGAGTGGGAGCTCTGGTGTCTGTACCTTAGAACACCTTGAGGTCAGGAAGGTGAATCTTCCCTTAGGTATCTCAAAAAAAACTATTGAATTTTAGGAAGAAAAGGAGGGGTGGAGGGAAAAACTGCTGCGGAGAGGTATCTTCCAGAATATGTGAAGCTGCCCTGTGTTTTTCTAGTTCTGATTGATTACCTGGTAAATACCCACTCTTGTTTCCAGTCCCAATCTCAATGGTCTTTCCTCTATTAATCCCTTCCTGACTCAGATGTTAAATGGCTCTCAGAGTGGCACCTAGTCCATGCCTCCATCATGGTGCTTTTTGCACTTACTATAATTTTGCATCCCTGTCTCCCACACTAAGCTCTGAGTTCTTTGAAGATAGGGTCTCTTGATGGCTGCCTGATACTTAAGATGGGCACAAATCTTTAAATCAGTGAATGGTCTGGTTTTGTTTGTTTGTTTGTTTTTTAGCCTGATCACATATTAACAAAGAATAACCTTCTATCCTTTCACTACTCAGCATCTGATTTTCGTATGGTTTGAAGTGAAATTCAGGAAACATACACGATAGTAATGATGAAATCTCCCCCATTTCATATTTGCTTGTTCTGAATCCACAAGGTAAGAGAGAATAGGAAGGAAAAATAGGAAGAAGGATGACAAGACTAAGGACGCTTCAAAAAAGTTATGGTATATGCCATAACTTCTGCAGGCAACCTGTTTCTTCATTCAACAATTAGTAAGCACCTACTGTGTGCTAGTGCTTTTCTCAGCAGAGGGATACAGCAGTAAGCAAAACAGTCAAGATCTCTTTTCTCATAAAATGTATGTGGGGGGGGAAGAAACAATGAATGAGTAAACATAAGTTTAACAGAATAATAAGGGCTATGAAAGAAATAAAGCAGGACCTGGGATAGAGAGAGCAGGGTGGGCACCCTAGGATGGGTGAGCGGGACAGGCTTCCCTGCGGAGGCGGCCTTTAAGCTAGACTTGACTAATGAGATGGATCCAGACCTGAGTATCCAGAGAAGAGTTTTTAGGTGGAAAGAGCAACAAGCACAAGACACGATGCCTCTTTGTACCATTGGGCGCAGGGATGACTTTCTGAGTGCCTTCTAAGAGTTAGGTGGTATACTATTTTTAATATGAGTGATAAGGTCCCTGATGGTCAAGGCCTTTTATAATATGGCTATACATCTTACCTACCTAACCTAATTACCTCTTCTATAATTTAACAGCCCTTCCCTTTAATAGCACTGATGCCCTCCCCACATCCAATATTCATTCATGCCGCTGATTCTCATTTTGCTCTTCTCTCACCTGAAATATTTTCCCCCTCCTTTGTCCTTCAAGGCTTAGTTAAACTTTTATCTCCTACATTAAAAATGATCTTTCAGTTGGAGCTGTTTAGTACCTTGATGTGGTGGACGAATAGGCAATTCTACTTAGTTGATAAAACCGTATGGAATTTAATTCACACACAATGAGTACAAGTAAAACTGAGGAAATCTGAATAAAATCAGTGGATTATATCAATATGGCTATCCTGATTGTACCATTATACTATAGTTTTGCAAAATATAACTAGTAAGGAAAGTTGGCCAAACTGGACAGGATTTCTCTCTCTTTTACTTCTTGCAACTGTATGTAAATCCACAATTGTCTCATTTTTAAAAAGTGAATAACCAAAAATTGATACATTTATGGAAACAAAATTTAAAATTGTTTCTTAATTTGAAAAAATAAATGTTCAACTCGTTATGAACCCATCCGTCTATACACCTCCGGTCTACACGTTTCTAACTTGCTCATTGTAATGAGCAAAATGCATCGTCTAAATAAAAACACGCCAGTCTTATACCGTATCAGAAAGGAGAGTGAGGTTCATCTGGAACAATGTCTTCTCAGTGAATATTTGTTAGAGTCTAATAACTTCTATTTCCTTCTCTTTTTTATGTTCACAAATTGCCCTTCAAGAACTCTGCCCAGGACTGGCATCAACGGTTTACAGAATCAACTTTCGTCCCCTTTTCACAAATTGGAACAGTGTGTACCATCTACAGTCTTCTGGCATCTCCCCCTGGCTCCATAGTCCCTGAAAAACTGCCAACAGTCTTCTCGTACATAAATTCTATTGATCGCCCAGCCAGGATTTGCCCAAGCTTGGAGACACAAGCTCATTCAATGCCTAGTGTTCTCTTACCATCTTCCTCCTGGTATTTGTATGACTAACACGCAGCTCCACTGAAGTGGGAGCAGGGAAGCTGGTGTTCTGAGCTGGAAGCCAGGAAGTCCTGGATGCAAACCCAGATTCTGTCATTCTCTGGCAGTCTGACCTTGGACTACGTTATCCAATTCTTTGAGCTTCAGTTTGCACATCTATAAAATTGGAATAATAACAGCTATGATGATTATTATTTGGTTGTCACAGAGTGTAGTGAAGATTAAAGGAGATAATGTTTGTAAGAGTGCTGAGCAGGAATTGATAGTAACAACAAAGCAGATGAGATGAATAGATCTGGTTCCTCATAGATATGTGGATTTACAGAAGCTGGAAGGTACTGGAGAAGTTACTGGGTTCCACCCCCCACTCAGTGAGACCAGTACCCATGAAACAGTGTGTTCAGCATGCAACAGTTTTTTTCCGTCACAAGTTACCATCACAACTTCTGCTCCTGAGCAACATACCTGTACCTTCCATGCTCCATCAAAACCTTTAAAGGTCTTTTCTCTGTGCCAGCTACTTTAAACCCTCTGTCCTGTTGAGTTTTACAACAACCCTAGAACATGAGCATTTCTATCCGCATTTTACAGCGGTGGAAACTGAGGCTCAGAGATATTAAATAACATGTCCAAGGCTGGGATTCAGCCCAGCACTGTCTAGGAAGCTCCTGCTCTATTACAGCATCTTTAAAAAAAAAAAGAATTGTGTTTATTTTTCTCAACCCTTGGCTCAGTCCCTTGTTTCTCTTTGAGGTGTATCCTTCAGCTATAGACATGAATTCTGTTCCCTCAAAATTCACGTGTTGAAGCCCTAAACACCAGTACGACAGTATTTGGGGATTGGGCCTTTGGGAGTTAAGGTTAGATGAGGTCTTGATAGGGGGTGCCTCATGGGATGTGTGCCCTTAAAAGAAGATGTACCAGAGAGCTAGCATGTGCACTCTCCCTCTCTCTTTCTCTCCTGTGCCCACGAAGAGGTCATGTGAACACACAGTGAGATGACAGCCACCTACAAGCCAAGAAAAGAGGCCTCAGAATGAAGCCCACCTTGTCGGCACCTTGATCTTGGGCTTCTCAGCCTCCACAACTGTGAGAAGTAATGTCTGTTGTTTGAGCCACCCAGTCTGTGGCATCTTGTTCTGGCAGTCTGAACAGACTAAGACTCTCTCTATCTATGCCCTCCGTTTCCCAGTGTGGCCTTTTCAACTCTGACCTCATTGCTGAATTTGCTTTTCGGCCTACTCAGCTGCCCACCTTCCCATTGTCCATTGTCTCCTCGGTGTTATGGTTGGATAGTTCTCTTCTTGTGCAGTGTCTCAGGCCAGGTAAGCAGACCTATGCTTTTTTTCTGAATGGTTTGACGTCTGCCTTCATAAAATCTGGCCGTTGTCGGGTACTGCATACTTTTAAAAGACATGGTTACTTCTTCCCAAGACCCCTCGTGCTTCACGTTGACCGACTAATCTCTGCTTGAGGGTCCAGGTTAGGCCCAGACTAACAGGGGCTCTTACTTCCTGTTTTCTAGGAGCTGCAGTTGTTGGCCAGGCAAATCAACTAGATAGATAGCCTGTGAGCATTCCTGCTCCTGTTGGTGTCTCTCTTCCCTGACTCCTGTAGCATTTGTTGTTTGTTTTGCTGAATTCAGCCCTTGATTACAGGGCTTTTGCCCATTAGGCAAAGTGCTCAGGATCTATGGTTCTCTAAAGTCTAAAAGGGTGTTTGAGAAGTGAAAAAAAAATGGACTTAAAACAAACTTTACAAAATAAAAGTTAATGTTTGTATCTTTAAATGTTCATAAATTTAATATTATGGAAAGCAAGTAACTTCAACTCAACTCTATTCTGAGGTGATAACATACAATTAATGTTTGATCTAGGTTTATTTTTTTCTATTTTTTTGTTTGTTTTGTTTTGTTTTTAATAATTCTTTATTGTTGAAAGTATTACATATATCCCCCTTTGTCCCCCCTCAATCCCTTCCAGTCCACCCTAGGTTCATTTTTTAATCGTGTGGGAGTAGAAGGGCATCTGAGAGTGAGAGTGCCCAGGATCTTCCAGAGTCTTCAGACAGCTTTGCTTGATTATGCATTATTTCATATTTTATTCTAATTTCCTATGTCACTTTAGTTGTGACAAGTGGTCAAATCCTTCAACCTACTGATGTATCTACTGTATGCTAAGTACTATGTTCAGTCCTCAAACCATTTAAGCCTAATATAAAAAAGATAAAATGATACACAAATGATAAAATGGGAAAAACCCCAGGCGTAAGGCGTCCAAGGTCTAGTTGGTTAGAAGGGGCTCATCTTTCCCAACTCTCCTTTGCCTCCCTGGTTTCTTTCAGTTCTTTCAGGCCCTCATAGTCACTGAGCTCCTTCCTTCCTACCTCGGGGCCTTTATAGGTGCTGTTCCTTATCATGTTCTTCCTGCCATCTTATCCTGGCTACCTAACTCCTATTCACTTATCAAACAGACATTTATCTGTTTAAATGTCCCTTCCTCAGAGACTTTCCTTGAGTACACCCTGCCCCCACCCTCCACTCTATCTAATTTAGGTCCCTCTGTTCTTCTTTCATAGCTTTCTAATGTTTTTCCATGTTTTGTCTCTGCAACACTTATCACTTGAAATTACTTTCTGTTTATTTTGTTTGTTTACTTATAGTCTATTTTGCCTCATTCAATTATACAGTTTTGGAGGGTACAAACCAGGTCTGTTTAGTTCACTGCTGTATATTCAGTATAAATCACATTAGTCTGGCAGACAGTAAGTATTCATTAAGTATCCTATATAATAAAAGGCTAATATGCAAATAGTCCAAATGGTGAAAAAACTGGAACAACCAGCCAACCAGTTGTTATGACATGTGCTGACCACCAGGGGGCATGTATGGAACACGGTAGGCATCAGATGGGGCAGGATGGTGGAGTGGGGACACCAGATCAAGGCAGGGTACCAGTCACTGTCATTGGGACAAGCCTCTGATGGTTACTGAAAATTCTTTGCTCCCGAGCACCACAGTCCTGCCCCGTGCTCACACCTGCTGCCAGCACTGGCTCCACTCGCACCTGCTGCCAGTGCCAGAGCTGCTGCTCAGACCCACTGCCAGCGCCAGCCCCGCTTGCACCCACAGCCAGCGCCAGAGTCGCCGCTCGCACCCACTGCCGGTGTCCCGTGCCGGTCCCGATCGCTCAGCACTATCAGCGGGTGTGAGTGGTGGCTGCTGGCCCTGATTTCCCCTGAGGGCTTCTCCACCTCGCCCTGCTCCTGAGGGTTGATCAGGGCAGCAGCCACCGCTCGCACCTACTGACGTCACCAGCCCCGTTTGCACCTGCTGCTGGCACCTGCCCCTATCTCTCCTCGCCATCAGTGAGTGCAAGCAGAGCTGGCACCCTCAGCATATGGGAGCAGCTGTGGTGGGAGCAGGGCTGCCGGCACACAGGGGACCAGGGGCCGTGGTGGAAGGGGCCAGTTGGGGGCACAGAGGATAGGCCGAGACCCGCCCCTGTACCCTGTGGTGTGTACCACAGCCTCGCGGCCCACAGTTTCTTTCAAGGTGCACGAATTCATGCACTGGGCCCCTAGTATGTTTAATAAATGAGAGAGGAAGGACACACTCTTAGAGCAAGTAAGTAGCAATGCCTAGATTTAAAAGGAAATAATAATACTCTCTATTATACTGGAATGGTGGATATATGTCATTATACATTTGTCCAAATCCATAAAATAGCCACCAAGAGTGAACCCTAAAATAAACTAAGGATTTGGGGTGATAATGATGTGTCAATGTAGGTTCATCAGTTGTGACAAATACACCACTCTGATGGGAGATGTTGATAATGGGGGAGATTATGCATGTGTGAGAAATCTCTGTACCTTCCTCTCAATTTTGCTGTGAACCTGAAGCTACTCTAAAAAAAATGAAGTCTTCAAACAAAACCAAAAGGAAATCAGAAAAGAGACATGGATCTATAAGGAAGGGGTTGAGAGCATTTCAAGGAAGACGAGTGATAGGCAGGATTTGGATAGATGGACAAGTGGGGCTGGGCTTTCTGAGTTGGGGGAGCAGCGTGAGGAGAAGCCAGGTGTAAAGATAGGTTTGCTGGTCTCAGAAAGTTGAAACACTGGCCTGGCTGTCTGATTATCACTTGGAAATGGTGGAAGACTAAATTAGATGGGTAGGTTCAGACCATATCGTAGAGGGCCTTGAAAACTGTTCTGATAGTAATGGGGAGCCATTGACAGTAGTTGGTGAGACATGATGAAAGTAATGGGAGATGAACTGCAGGGTAGATGGTGAACTGGGGAAAACAGAGATGGGTTTTAGGGAGACTGCTCTGCGAACCCTCACAGTCATCCACAGTTGAGATTCTAAGTGCTCTTCAAAAGCAGGATCCTATTTTTTATTCTCTTATGTCCATCACTACACCTTATTAAATTTGAAGTATTCAAGGTTTTAACCATAGCTGGCATAGGTGAGAAAGCATAGATAATCTGACATGGATTCACTAAATAATCCTTGTTCTTTTCCTCATATTTCCTTTTTTATTAAATTTATTGGGGTGACATTGGTTAATATGCTTATATAGGTTGCAGGTGTGGGTTTCTATGTTACAAAATCTATGTATTGCACCATGTGCTCACCACCCAAAGTCAAATCTTCTCCTGTCACCATATATTAGAACCCCCTTCTCCCCCACCCCCTTCCCTATGGCCACCACCACACTGCTGTTTGTATTCACGAGTTTCAGTTTTATATCCCACATATGAGTGAAATCATATGGGTCTTAGCTTTTTCTGTCTGACTTATTTCAGTTAGCATATGTTCTCAAGGTCCATCCATGTTGTTGCAAGTGGCGCTATTTCATCCGTTCTTATGGCTGAGTAGTATACCATTGTGTATATGTACCACATCTTCTTTACCCAGTCCTCTATTGCAGGACACTTTGGTTGTTTCCGGTACAACAACTATGGAAAGCAGTCTGGTGATTCCTCAAAAAATCAAGAATAGAGCTACCATACGACCCAGCAATCCCTCTCTGAACACCTCAAAATCCTGTATTCACAAAGATATATGCACCCCTCTGTTCATTAAATAATCTTAAATTGGAAAAATAATGTGAAAACATAGGTATACATTTTTTTCAGAACTCCAGAACAATTTGAGCCATGAATTTACTTTGCATTATTTATCATTGAGAATCTGAGGTAATTAGACCATGAGTGTACATTTTTTTCTCTCTAAGTCAAGACACAATTATTCAATCTCCATTGCAAGGATGGAAAATAGGGGCACAGAGGGAGAAAATCAGGACTGTGTTTTTGTCCCAAATATTGCCATCATTTGTCTCATGCTGCCCGATACAGCATCATCTGAGCATTAATCACTGTAGAGGCTCTCAGTGCTGCTGGGGGTACAGATGGCAAGATTTCATTCCTTTTATGGCTGAACAATTTTCCATTGCAAATCTATACCACCTTTTCTTTGTCCTGTCATCCGTTGATGGACATATAGGTTGTTTCCATATCTTGGCTATTATAAATAATGTTGCAGTGAACATGGTACTTTTGAATTAGGGTTTGTTTTTCTTTGTATAAATACCTAGAAATGGAATTGCTGGGTGATATGGTAGTTCTATTTTTAATTTTTTAGGACCCTCCATACTGGTGTCCATTGCTGCTGCACCAGTTTCTAACCCCACCAACAGTGCACAAGGCTTCCCTTTTCTTCACATCCTCTCCAACACTTATTACTGCTTCTCTCTCTCTCTTTTTTTAAAAATATTTTATTGATTTTTTTACAGAGAGGAAGGGAAAGGGGTAGAGAGAGAGTCAGAAACATTGATGAGAGAGAAACATCGATCAGCTGCCTCCTGCACACTGCCCACTGGGGATGTGCCCACAACCGAGGTACATGCCCTTGACCGGAATCGAACCTGGGACCCTTGAGTCCACAGGCTGACGCTCCATCCACTGAGCCAAACTGGTTAGGGCACTGCTTGTCTTTCTTATGACAGCCATTTCTATAGGTGTGAGGTGATATCTCATTGTGGTTTTGATTTGCATTTCCCTGATGATTACTGATATCAAGCATTTTTTCAAGTACCTATTGGCCATCAGTATGTCTTATTTAGAAAAATGTCTTCAGATCCTCTGCCCATTTTTAAATCAGATTGTTTGTTTTCTTGCTATTAAATTGTATGCATTCTTTATGTATTTTGGATATTAACCCCCTATCAGATATATAATTTGCAAATATTTTCTCCCATTCAGTAGGTTGCCTTTTTATTTTATTGATAGTTCACTGTGTTTCTTAGTTTGATGTAGTCCCACTTGTGTATTTTAGCTTTTGTTGCCTTTGCTTTTGGTATCAAATTAAAAAAATCATTTCCAACATCTATGTCAAGGAGGTTTTTCCCATGTTTTCTTCTAGGGGTTTTATTGTTTCAGGTTTACATTCAAATCTTTACTTTATCTTGAATTAATTTTTGTATCTAATGTAAGATAGTGGTCCAGTTTTATTCTTTGCATGTGGCTGTCTAATTTCCCCAACACCATTTATTAAAGACATTGTCTTTTCCCCGTGTATATTCTTGGCTCCTTTGTTGTATATTAATTGGCCATATATATGTGGGTTTATTTCTGGGCTCTCTATTTTGTTCCATTAATCTATGTATCTGTTTTTATGCTGATACCATGCTATTTTTTATTATTGTAGCTCTATACAGAGTTTGAAATCAGTTTTGTAAGATTTATGAGATGGTGGATATGTGAGAAATAATGTGAAAATGTAGGTATACATTTTTTTCAGAACTCCAGAACAAAATTAAAATAGCTCTTAGATATATAAAAGTACATTCAAGTTCACTCATAAAGTGAACTTCCCCATTTTTTTTATTGTGCTTTGGGCCTTTTCCTTATTGCTTTGTAGATAAATTAATTCTTTGTTCTGATAGAAGTTTCATATATTTTGTTTCTTTTCACTTTGGTGGGTTTTGCCAAACAGAATTTTACCTATTTATTATTGAGGTAAAATATAAATAAAAATTATCATTTTAACCATTTGTAAGTGTACAATTCAGTGATTAAGAACAGTCACTATATAGCCACCATCCCAGAGTTGATATCTCCAGCTTTGTTTTTCTTTTTCAAGATTGCTTTGGCTATTTGAGGTCTTTTGTAGTTCCATACAAATTAATTTAATTTAAAAATGTGAAATAATTTTCTTGGTAATATTAGCAAGAAAGGTATTTAGACCAGCTCTTTAACATAGTAAATGTAATTATCACTACTCACATTTTACTGACGTATGAGATGTATATATCAATCCGGGTTCTCTGTAGTAAGCTACAGAAGCCAACTCTGGCTGATTTAAACACAAAGGGGATTTCTTTTTTAAATACCGTGAAGGTCATAGAGTTCTCCAGGGTGTGAAAACTGGGCTTGGAGGCCACATTGCAGAACTGACATCCCTGATGAAATTTAGTTGTGATAGCCTTCCATGTGGAACCACCCAGTGGAAACAAAATGTCCTGGGTGATCTAAGCGCAATTTGGTGCCCTTGGCATGATCTTGAGGGATAAAGGCATACTCTGCTATAAAAATGGAAAATTATGGCCTTAACGTCTAAATTAAGTGTACATGATAGATGATGGCCACTGTTTTTAATTTAATTCAAGTGCAAACATATCCACCATCTCATAAATCTTACAAAATTGAATTCACAGGACAATGTAAAAAAATGCATATATCCTATCTATTGTATTACAGATACAGATCAGCATGCCCAATATTGAATAGCCATCTAATTTATTTGTGCATATTTAAGGCTCAAAAAGTTGCCCTGAAACTTTCACAGTCATTGAAGCTGCTATTAAGAATTTAAGAGAGGTCAGAATGGATTACTGGCCACAGTTCAGGTGCAAGGCAAAGAGCCATCTTGGCATCCTGACTGAGAAGTTAGCAACACAAAACAGCTCATTAATTCTTCCCCTGATCAGAGAAGAAAGCACCTTTGTCCCCTCTGCAGATGGTTGTTATGAATCACTAAGATGCCTTTACTTTGGCTGGTTTCAGAATTCGAGAGAGAAGGTGAGAAATAGATGGTCTTTAGATATCCATGTCTAGGTTTTGGCCATGCACTTCAGGGCTAACTTGCCAGTTTCGCAGGATATCCAGGAGAAATGTGGACATCATGTGTGGTTTGACTGTCATTTGCTGCTTGTGAAAGAGGAAATGCCCACTCATGTTTCCCATTCCACAATCCCACTACTTTTTGTTTTTTTACTTAAAACAGTAAACATTTATTATCTTACAAACTTTTTGTTGTTGTTAATCCTCACCAGAGCATATTTTTTCCTTTGCTTTTCAGAGAGAATGGAAAGGAGGAAGGGGGGAGGGGGAGAGAGAGGGAGAAAGAGAAAAGGACGTCAATGTGAGAGAGACACACTAACTAGGGGGTGGGGAGTGAACCTAAAATCCAGGTATGTACCCTTGGTCAGGAATTGAACCCTTCACCCTTTGTTTTGCGGGTCTACACTCTAACCACTGAGAAACACCAGCCAGGACCATCTTACAAACTTTTTTTTTTTATCTCAGCTAACCTAATAGGTTTGTAAGGTGGTATCTCAATGTGATTTGAATTGTGTATCTCTTTATGAATGAACTTGAATGTATTTTTTATTTATCTAAGAACCATTTTATTTTTTGTGTGACTTCTCTGTTCATTTCCCCATTTTTCTATTGTGCTTTGGGCCTTTTCCTTATTGTTTTGTAGATAAATTCTTTGTTCTGATAGACATTTCAAATATTTTGTTTCTTTTCACTTTGGTGGGTTTAGCCAAACAGAATTTTACTTATTTATTATGTTAAAATGGTTATCATTTTAACCATTTATAAGTGTACAATTCAGTGATTAAGAACAGTCACTATATTGTGCAACCATTGCCACTATCCATTTCTAGGACAGGAATCCCAAACAGAAACTCTGTACCCATCTATACTAATAAAAGAGTAATATGCTAATTAGACCAGGAGACCTTCCGAAGACCTTCTGGACAAAGCCACGGTAACGGGGCCGAGGTAGAGGCGGTTAGGGGCAATCAGGCCGGCAGGGGAGAGCAGTTAGGGGGATCAGGCCAGCAAGGGAGGGCAGTTGGGGGCGATCAGGCTGGCAGAGGGGTTAGGGGCAATCAGGCAGGCAGGCAGGTGAGTGGTTAGGAGCCAGTGGTCTCAGATTGCAACTGGAGAGAGTGCAGGCTGGGCTGAGGGAACCTTCCTCCCCACCCCCCCATGCACAAATTTTGTGCTCCAAGCCACTAGTCTATCTATATATATAAAGGCTAATACGCTAAGTGTCCCACTGTCTGACTAGTCGCTGTGACAAGCACTGACCACCAGGGGAAGATGCTCAATGCAGGAGCTGCCGAGCTGCAGTGACTTGGCAGTGGTGGTTCTCGGGTGATGCACCCTGAAACCAGAGAGGAGGGAGCCCTGATTCCTCACGCAGGGCTGCACGATTCCACCTTCAGCCATGGGTTATGTTGTTGCTGGGGCTCTGTGGTCCCTGAATCTGGTTTACTGTACACTTGTGTTTGTGTTCCACACCCTGTACGACAGCAACTTTGCAGAGTGTCTTCTTTCATTCTGGGAATCCTTGGGGGATGTTGGAGAGGCGGTTTTAGCCCCATCTCCACAGGCCAGGCCGAGGGACCCCACCTGCTGGAGGGACCCCTCTCACTCTGCAGACACCATTTGAGCCATGGTGACACCCCATGTGTGGCTGGCCAGGGAGGGACCGCGGGAGGTTGGCTGCAGGGCATGTCCGGCCCCTCTCGCCCAGTCCCACCCTGCCAGCCACCTTCTAATTAATTTCCTTTCAAAGTGCACGAATTTGTGTACCAGGTCACTACTTAAATAATAATTTTGCATTTCTCCCTCTCCCTAGGTCCTGGTACCTTCCATTTCACTCTCTGTCTCCATGAATTTGACTCTCTAGGTATCTCATTCAAATGCAATCAGACAGCAGTTGCCCTTTGTCACTGGCTTATTTCATTTAACACCGTGTCTTCAGGGTTCATCCATGTTGTAGCATGTGTCAGAATTTCCTTCCTTTTTAAAGCTGAATAATATTCCATTGTGCATATATATATATGTGTATATATATATTTACTGTACAAATACAAGTGTATAGTAAACCATATATATGTATATATATGCAACATTTTGTTATCCATTCATCAGAATTTTATTTTAATGTGAAAAAGTCCATCTTTTTCTAAAAAAAAAATGGGTTTTGATAGGTCAAACTCAAAAAGAGTCTGGAGGCTTTGCTAGAAGTAAATGGTAGAGAGAGACTTATTCAAGATCTTAGTGCTTATAAACTGGAAACAGCTATGCAGAAACCAGGAAGTGTTCCTAAGAAAAGTTAAAAGTTCTTATAGCAAAAAGTACATTCTTGAGAATTATCAGTCCTGCATCTTAGGATGGATTGGTCCAGGATGGTTATCAGTCAGATGTCAGGCAGTCAGGATGATGGATGTCAGGTGGATGTATACGTGAGTCCTTCAGGCAAAAATCAGGTGACTGGATATGTGTGTATTTGGGGGCAATTAGAGGGTTATCTGGATGTATATTCAGGCATTGACTCAGGATTGGAAAATTTTAAAAAGTTTAAGTTTCTAGGTGAGTTAGAACAGGAATGGAGTCTCTTCTCATTGACTCAACCTTCATAATGTTCATACTTTTAGCAGCTTGGTTAAAGTGACTCCATTTTATATATTCGTATCTTTACTCTTTCCTCAGATACTTAAACCAATTAAGGGTATAAAAAATTCTCTAGTTTCTTCCACTACATGTATAGTTTAACTTTTAAAAATTTTACATTCAAAGCTTTGATTCAGCTAAAATTTATTCTAGTTGAATGTGTGAGGTTTGCCTCCAACAAAAGAAGAAATACCCTTTGACGATTGGGTTCCCTAAGAGACAGATTCTGAGACAGAAATTTGAGAGCAAGAAGTTTGCTGAGGAATACTCTTAGGAATCACACCTATAATGGAGTGAAGGAAACAAAATTGAATAGAGGGAGAAGTCGAAGTAAAATGCAGTCGCAACAAAGCTTCAGCCAATTCCATGAGTTCTGAACTGAACTGGTTTTTAGAGTTGTCTTAAATTGAGAGAAGAGGGCCAAGCATTTGTAGTCCTGCATAAATCTGTCCTTGGATACCATTGACCCTTGGAGTGTCACTTCCCATTGTCTGAGAACAATTTCTTAGGAGGAATTTAGCCAGGAGTCTTAAGTAAACAGCACTCCCAGCAGCTGGGGGAATGAATCAGTGTCTTGTCCTGATATGATGGCAGATAAGCTAGCATATGATGTTAATTCTAAAAAAAGGCTTTAGTTTTCAGTCAGATAGTCCCATTTTCCGTTCTGTAATCATAGCGAACAGTTGTTTCAGATGCAATGTTGCTTTAGGCTCAGTTCAAAGGTTATTTTGCCTAGTTTTAACATTCCAAAGGTAAGATGCGCATGGGGTTTCCTCTGAGATAGCAGCTCCAACTCCACTGTGAAGTGGGTCTGTTTGTATTGTGGTTTACAACCCCAGCCCTCTGCTCACCCTATGAGCAACTTTGCTGTTCATGCCTTGGATGCTTTAGGACTTGTGAATAATAAACTTTCCTTTCCTTGAAAGTTTCCTGATTGTGAGTACTGAAAGGCAACTTGGAATCATAATAAGAATTGCAAGCGCCAAAACCGGTTTGGCTTAGTGGATAGAGCGTCAGCCTGCGGACTGAAGGGTCCCCGGTTGATTCCGGTCAGGGGCATGTACCTGGGTTGCGCGCACATCCCCGGTAGGAGATGTGCGGGAGGCGGCTGATCGATGTTTCTAACTCTCTGTCTCTCTCCCTTTCTCTCTGTAAAAAATCAATAAAATAAAAAAATTTAAAAAAGAATTGCAAGCGTTGTTCCAACATTGGTTTGGAAACAGGGGAGACACCCGTGAGAAGCTTACCGGGCCCAGGGATTTCTAGCATTATTATTCACAGGCTGAGCCCTGCACAAAACACTCCTGAACAAGTCATTCCATTGCTCTATCTGTGAAGTCTGGGAAAAGGCCAGTGGGTCCCATTGTTTTGCACTCACTATCTCATTTGCTATAAAGTGTATTTCTTTTTCCAGTGTGATCTTTTGTAGGATCCCCTGTGAGTGATTAAACTCTCTGTAAGCCCTTGGAAAATGGTGCTCTCCGGGGCCCTGTAAACAGGAAAGGCAAACTCAGAGCTGGACTATTTATTGATTTCAGTCAACATGACAAGGCGAATTATTGCCCCTTCTAGGGTGGAAGGAGTTCAATGAAGTCAACTTGCCACTAATTGGCTGTTGGGCCTCCCTCAAGGGATGGTGCCATATTAGGGACATAGAGTTAGTCCCTGTTGCCTGGCATTTTGGAAATTTGATAGCAGCAGTAGCTGGAGCAGTCTTGGTGAATGGGAGCCCATTCTTTTGGGCCCTTGCATAGCCTCCATCCCAGCCACCATGGCTTTTCGTTGTGTGGCAACACTGAGGCACAACACAGAGGCTGGCTGACGTCCACTGACTGAGTCATTCTGTCTGCCCAGTGCTTAGTGTCTTCTGTGGCTCAGTCAAGAGTTCTGGCTGTGAAAACTGACGCAGATCTGGAAACTGAGCAAAGGATCGAGTTTTTATTGGGGCAGCTGCCCTTGATCATTTTGATTGAGTAGACTGAACAATGCTCTTATCGGTTATCCACCTATATTGCCCACAAGGATGCTCTGTTCTTAACCATCTCCATAGCTTCCTGTGGGTCAGGCCCCTCTCCAACCTTGCCTCTCACTACAAATAATTGAACCCACTATGCTTCTTTAATAGCTAAACACTGCCACCTGACCTCTAGTATTTCAGGCTATTATCATCCTCATTATTATATCAAAGAGCCCAGTTCTGTAATGACATCTCTTACCATGAGCTCTGGACTATACAGGACAGCCACCAGTGCATTTATCAGTGAATCTGAGTCCCTCTCACTAGGTCCTTTCTAACTGCTTTGGTAAAGGGCGTGTTTTCTGAGCCCTCTCAGGGAAAATAGTCTTCTGGTGGGGTTTGCAGCCTCATATAATAAACCCATTTATGCATGCCTTCTTCTATGAAACATTTGCTTCTTTTTCCATCATCTGCAAAAGATGTCTGGCATTTACTCTTAACTGAATGTGAACATCACGTTCTGTGAGTGTCTAATTTCCATCCTAGCGGTGTGTGCTGGGGTCCCAGCCAGAGCTTACGAATGCTGTAGTCCAGGAGAATGCTCCCATATCAATCAACAATTCCTTGGCCAAATTTATGTTTTACTTCCCCTTGATTCCACACCCTCAGAATCTAAGCCCATACATGCTCTCTTAGCTCTGCTGGTAGAGTATTAGCCAGAAGCTGCGGCTCCTTCAGGGCCCAGTTCCTTTTCCTCCTTTAGCAGACCCAGTGCTTCCCTGACTGGGTTTGTTGCGACTTAATGGGTTGTGTTATTACTTACAGCGGATTATAATGGGTCTGCCGCCAGGAAGGGAAATGATTGAGGCAGATCTGAGGGTAGCACATGTCTTGCAAGGCAGAGGCGTAGGCACTGTCCTCAAGTGACTGATGAGCACTGGCCGTTGACAGGGAGGAGTGGGCCCTTTCCGCAGGCCCTACAGGCTTCTGGGGGATATGCAGAGAGAAAGTTTTCGTTGCATTAACCCAAACACCCATATCCCATTTATCAATGTCCCACTCTTTCCCAATTAGAGCTTAGATCTAGGTATAGCAGACCTGCCACTGGGGATTTAATCTTTTCTGGAGCTCTGCTACTTGATGCTTAAATCCAAATCTTCAGCTTTATCTACCCTCCAGCTATAAGAGAAGAAATCCCATTCTAATCTGTCAAGGCGGCCCTCTGGTTTTTATGTTTAGCCTTTAACTGCTGATTAATCACCCTCACCCAGCCTTTCCTTTTCTTTCTCCAGAACACTGCGTTCCCCCAGCAACAGCCATCTGATACCATTGTCCTCCTAATCACTAAGTCCCCCATACTTCTCACACACTGCCTCCATTTCCCAGGCCAGTGCATTTCCTCCCAAAGGTATGACAGCAGTCTCATTGCTGCTGTGTGCCCGGCTTTGTCCATGCTCTACCAACCTCCCCCAATGGGGTCCTTACTTCCAGTCAGCTAGTGGTGGCCCAGCTCTACATCTGGAGGCAGGTTTGGCAGTGGAGTTTACCAACAGAAGCCTTATTGGAGGATGCTCTTGGATCAACACGTATAGGAGTGTGAAGAAGCAGGATTGAGCAAGAGAAGTTTGGCTGTGATGCCGTCACAGTATCAGCCGCGGCAGGTTCCATGAGGGCCTCTGGAACGGAGAGGGCCCTGATACGTTGTCCTCAAACTGAGGGCGTTGACCAGTCATTGAGTGTAGGTAGTCCCTGGGAAGGGCACATAACTTTGGATAAAGTGGCTCACATCCACAGAGGGTAATCACAGGGGAAGGATTTCGCTGGCATCTAATGGTTAAGCACTGCCACCTGACCTCTCATATTTCAGGCTTATTATCATTCTCCTTATTATCAAATAACTTAATTCTATAGTGACAGCTCTCACCATGAGCTCTGGACTGGGTACTGTCAGCCATCTACCCTCCCAGCAGCTGAAGGAATCCAGACCTGGATCTGGGCAGCACACTACAGCATCCCCTGCAAACATTTTTAAAGATGTTACAGCTATATTTTAATAGTAAAAGAAATCGAGTGACTGTTCTCAAAATGGCTCAGGAGGAAATGGTGACATCCTTTGTGTTCTTTTGTCCAGAGACTCAGTGGTTCTTCCTGAGGCAGTTTCCCCATCTGAAGAAGGGCCGAGACCTCCCACAAAACAAACAGAAACTTGGAGCAGGTTGGTCAGTGGAACTGCTGATAGGGGTCAGTGAGTTTCTCATGACTCACCTCCCCTCAGCCTACCCAACCCAGACCAAAAATAGGTGTGTCAGGTGACGACTCCAGGCTGCGATTTAGCAGAACAAACAGGCAAACCTGTATAACCTGCACAAATAACTCAAGGCCTGTGTGCTTCTGCTTGGAGGCTATGGACACATGGCACCCACGCTAAAAAGGAGCATAAATCTGACACCCACGACCTTAAAAATCACTTATGTCTTCACCAACGCCTGGTGGAAATGTGGCCGGGGACATTTCCTCACACTTCCTAAAAAGTATTACACTTCCTAAATAGCCTGTTTGGACAGCTCTCTCCTAGGTTTCTTCCTCCCAAGCTGCTGCTTTCCAAATCTTTCTTTTCCGCTGCTGGCAAAACTCCACCTCTGGATTTAGTCCTTCCTTCCCCAAGTATCTATGCAAATCAGTTTTATGTATGTAAATCAATTTAGTCTTTCTTTGCACCTGTCAGTTTTCCTGTCCTCATTGCTTATTACCCTCAACAGCAATGAAAAGGGCAAACACAGACTCCTTGCTGGGAGTGCAGGGGGAATGTAAATTTTGACGCTGTCATACTTGAATTGGTAAATACATTATACTATTTTAATGCTGTTTTTGATGGTGATATACCTCACCAGATGATAAGAACCCAATAATAAATTAAAATGTATAAATTATCCCTTCTTCGGAGCTGCCATCTTCATATTCTTATGACCACCTCTCCCGTTCTCAGTCTTCATTTTCCATGAGCTTGTTTTCTATGGTGTTTTGTCTGAAATAGACCTGGCCGTGTTCCACGTGTCCTTTCAAAGGATCCCTGTGGACCTGCCTGGGAAAGAAGCACACATGGGCATGAGGTGAACACTTGTGCACATACGCACAAACACATGTCTGCATATGGTTTTAGTTAGTTCATGGACCCCTGAAAAAGTCCCAGTTCATAACCACTCTCAGATCCTGAAATTCTGACCCTAAAATGTTAGCTAAAATAATAATACACTTACATGTCCACAACAGGATGCAGAGTCCTTTTTTTTATTGGCAAAGGAATAGTCCTTATAAATTACGTAAGGCATACATAGATTGTGAACTAGAGAAGCCAAATTTATTTGTTAGTCACTCATTCATTTAACAAACATTTGTTTGCCAAGTACTTACTGTAATACATTAACATAAAATCAATCTCTGAGTCAAAGCAGTTCATGGGGAGAATTGAGTGGAAATGACAGTAGTGTGCTGCAACAGAGGGAAGGAAGGGGTGAAGAGAGGGTAGCAGTGGGGAGGGTGCCCGCTTCAGCCTGGGAGTAGGGTATGGCTGAGAATGATTTCAGGGAGAGCTTTTTGGAGAAGAAAACACATGAATTGTATGTGAAGAAATTCTTAGAGTTTTCAGAAGGCAGGAGTGAAGGAAGATGTTCCCTCCAGCAGGGATGGCATTTGCAAAGACTCAGAGGCAGGAGGAGCCTGGTGCAATGGAGAGTTGGTCCCTTGCTTGCCAGGGCTGAAGGAGTGGAGTGTGAATGCGGAGACTCACAGGAGAGAAGCAAGGGCTGGTTCACAGTGGGCCTGGAATGCTGGTCTGAGGAATTTACTCCTTATGCTCAATGGGACTTAGAGCCTCTGAAAGGTATTAAGCAGGGCCTGGTATAATCAGATCTGTAGGTAGCCCAGTGAGGTGTACTGACACCCATGCATGGAGCTTGTTTCTGTCTCTCTCAGTTGCATTTAAAATTTGAAAATAATAAAGAATTGAGATTATAAATGACATGCTTTTAATAAACTAAAACAGGTACATTTTTATACCTTCATATAATAGAGCTCTGAGCCACTTGCTTTTAAATGTTATTTTGGAATTATCACCAGAGCTGCAGGAATCGCATGTATAACTTGCATCCCTGCTTATCTTTGTTCCTGCTTTTAGAGATGCACCCGATATAACCTCTCAGACCAGTGGAGATGGAAATATTGTGTTCACTTATAGTTTTGTATTTATTTCCACTTTATTTTTTTCCAATGATTATATTTTTATTTTTAAAAAGAGAGAAAATATAAATGAATAAAACATGCATAGAGCATCAATATCATTAAATGGATACTTTATTTATACATATATTTATAACATGCTTTTATGAATATAATAGCCCTTCCCCAAACAGTCTATGGTCTATCTGCTCTACTTTCCAGCTCAATTTGCATTAGAAATTAGATAAACTCGAGGGAGTAGGCAATGTATGTGAAAGTCATTGCTTATGATATTCTGCAACATGAAAAAAAATGTCAATCCAGGCAGTGCTGGGGTAGTGAAAAGAACACACATTTTGCTGACAGATCTGGGTTCAAATCCCAATTCTGTTAGTTACCAGACATATAACATAGGGCAAGATATATCACCTCTCTAAATCAGTTCCCTTTATGTAAAATGGAGCTAATAATTATTCCCTTGCAGGATTGCTGTGATAAAGGAAAGAACGTGTATTTAGTGCTGGTATAGGTGTTTAAAAATGGGTGGTCAATAGTAGAACAGTCACTGTGAAGGTGATGTGGACATGGATTCAGAAGCTGGGTTGCTGACCAAGATGAGATGTAGAAGATGGATAGTTCAGGATACCTAAACTAAGGCATTTGCAAAGAGGAGAAAGAATAACTTTTAGAAATACTTAAAACTTGATTATCACATTAAGATAGGCTCACTACTGGAACTAAAACAAATATCTATGGTGTAATATATTAAACATATATTTCTGAAGTTGAGTCTTCTGAAAAGCAGATACCAGGATGAGATTAGACACGCAAGAGCTTTATTGGGGGAAATACCTGTGAAAGACAAGTAGGAGGATGCTAAGGGAGGTGAGGAGAGCTTTCAGACCGCAGGACAGGCTTGACTCCTATGAAGGAGAGGAACAGGGAAGGAGGATTGGGTAGAAAGAGTCCTGGACTTCACTGTGATTCCCAGAAAAGTTCATCCACACCATTGGAGAACTTATGAGGCAAAGTCATCTGCTGGAGGAGTGTCCAGTGTCTTACAGGAATGGGTTCTAATTTGTATGCGCTGCATGCTCCGTCATTGGGGGCAGCCCCTGGGAAGTGTAGCCAAGTGATATATCCAACTGGGGCACCAGTACATCGTGTTGCCTCCAGTAGGAGATCTGAAAGGCAACTTTGTGACCCCACATCCTCACTTCACAGTACAATGCAGATCAGTTCTGAGAGCTGCAGAACTCCATTGAGTCATTCAGGGACCCAGGCTCCTTCCATCTATGGCTCTGCTCTGCCTTAGGTCCCTGAAGTGCTCCATTCAGTTGGAAGATGGGGAAAGAGTGCAGGTAATGTGTGAAAGGTTACTACTTCCATGGGTTTCACCTGAACTTGCTCATGTTACCTATGTTCAGATTACATTGACCAGGAGGTAGTCAGATGCCCCCAGCTAATTGCAAAAGGACTGAAAAATATAGACCAACTGCATACCATAGCAATTTACATGAGGCATACGGGAGACAAAGCACTGTCCCTGGTTTCTGACTTGAGTTACTAGCTAGATGGTGGTGCCATTCACTTATACAAAAAATACAGGGGGATGCTGACTTCAAAGGAAGTAGAGCTACCTAGCAGCCAGCTAGACATTCAGGTCTGGAGTTCAAGGTTAGAGGTAACCCACATAGTGACTGAAGCCACGAGGTTGATGAAAGATAGTCTTAGCACCAGGAAAGAAAAGAGCTGAGAACATATATTTTATTGATTTTTTTACAGAGAAGAAGGGAGAGGGATAGAGAGTTAGAAACTTCGATGAGAGAGAAACATCCATCAGCTGCCTCCTGCACACCCCCTACTGGGGATGTGCCTGCAACCAAGGTACATGCCCTTGACCAGAATCGAACCTTGGATCTTTCAAGCCACAGGCTGACACTCTACCACTGAGCCAAACCGGTTAGGGCTCAATATCTGTTTCACTCACCTTTCAGTAAGACTTCCCGTACTGCAAAGCTAAAAGGACATCTCCCAGACTCCTTGTAGCTAGGGTTTCTGAGGAAGTGATTTAGGTTCTGCGTATTAGACCCGCTCACATGAGACTCCAAACCTCAGAGCAGAGAAGGGGAGTATTGAAGGGGGGGCAGGCTGGGCAGGCGGCAGCCACTGAGCTGGTGTGGAGGGCAGCAATGCTAGATGTCAGGATGGCAGCTGTAGGGCGGTTTCCCAGTGCAGCAAGCACTTCGCAATCATGGCAGAAGCAGCAACTCCCCTGGCAATTCACTCCTGAGAGTGGCTTAGTTGCTGGTAACTCCGCCCAGGGTCTGCTTCTTCAGGAATCCCCTGGATGCTATCACCCAGTCAATACCTGTACTTATGCCTTTCTGCTTACCCTCGCCAGGGTGGATTCTGCCTTTTGCATGACTGGTATAGTCAGAGAAGCCTGAGCCTTTGAAAGAGGCTGAGAAGGAAAGGCCAAAGAAATAGCACTAGGACCAGGACAGGCTGCTGCCTTAACGTCAAGGGAGGGAGGGTTTCAATAAGTGGTCAGCAATTACAGTAAATGCTGCTGCAGAGGGGCCAAGATAGGTGCCAATGCAAAGTAAAATAGCTCAGCCAGGAGGTCACGGGTGACCTCGACAGGAGCAATTTCAGTGCAGTGGTAGGGGAGGAAACCAGGCTGCAGGGGATCAGGACATTCTTCCGTTTCATTTGGACTCAGCTAATGAAGTAAGAGTCAGCTATTAGAGTCGGGTATAGGAATTCCCCGCTTTTCGAAAGCTTGTGTTTCGCCACGTGGCTTTTACAAAAGACTTAGATTTAAAAAAAAAAAAAAAAAAAAAAGACCTGTTTTTGCCAATCAAAAGAAATCTGAAGAGGCTTTTCACTGTTATGAGAAAAAAAAGTGCAAAGCCAAAACATAGCTGTTAGAGAGGCGGCGCCCACCCACCCGAGCAGCGGGAGTGGCCGCTCCAGGCTCACGCGGCATCCCAGCATCAAGCCACAGCGCTTTGCTCTGTGTCTGTGAGCATCTGTGTGTGTCTCAATTCACATTGTGCATCTGTTAGCAAGATGTGTCCTGAGGCATCAGAGGAACCTAAGAGAGCTTGTAAGGGTGTTATGCTTAGTGTAAAACTGGACAAAATTAGCATGTTTGGTGTGATTTGGTAGGTTATTCTTTGGGTCTGGGAATGCTCAACATTTTTTCCATATAAATTAATAGTAGTTGCTTCTTCACTTTAGGCCATTTCAGCTTACTAAAGGTTTCCTAGGACCATCTGCTTTAGGATGGCAAAACCTGTGTTATTAAGCGGTTTGAGAAGTACAAGGGAGATGGTCACATGCTTATTTCTCTGTCTGAAACTGCGGCCTGGTGGTTCAGTCCCTCCAGATGCAGGAATTTGTCTTCTGGCATCATTTATCCCATGGGCCTTTAGCCCTAACTGTTAGTTCCATAAAATAGTTCTCTGAACTTCCCATTTTAAAACAGGAAAAGCCCATTAGAGAATAGCACACAGGTGTAGCCTGCCTTCGGCACAGGCAGAAGGGTGTCGGAGGCGAAGCCCAGGATTTGAACTTGGCCAGACCCAGGGCTTAATCCTGGTTTGCCACTTGGCTGTATGGCCTTTGGGAAGTTATTGAGACCTAGCTTCTCCTCTGTAAGATGGGGATGATACTCCCAAACCTCAGGAGCGGTTGTCATGATTAATTGAGGTATGTAAGGCATTGCAATACACAGCGGCTGGCATGGAAAATACTCAGTAAATTATAGTTCATTTTATAAGTGCTCAAAAAATATCTTTTGGGAAATATGACTATCACTGCTTTCCTCACAGGGTTGCTGGCCAAATGAGATGATGTACAGGAAATCAAAATATAAGGCCTTTTATTAGAATAAAAATACACCAGGAGAAGGTCACCCCTACATCCAGAAAGTGATGGATTTCCTTGACAACCAGATTGTGCTATGGAGTTGGTGGGGGGGAAGGGGGGACAAGAGAAAGAGGAGCTAGAGATTCATTTCAGTTGGTGCATAGTTTTGCCCAGGGCTGGCCCTTGTTCCTGTGATAGACACTCCACTGTAGAGAGGCAGTTGGAAAGCATATACCTGTTGGTAAAGATGGAAACTCTGCAGAAACCGGTTTGGCTCAGTGGATAGAGCGTCGGCCTGCGGACTGAGGGGTCCCAGGTTCGATTCCGGTCAAGGGCATGTACCTGGGTTGTGGGCACATCCCCAGTGGGAGATGTGCCGGAGGCAGCTGATCGATGTTTCTCTCTCATCGATGTTTCTAACTCTCTATCTCTCTCCCTTCCTCTCTGTAAAAAATCAATAAAATATGTTAAAAAAAAAAAAAAGATGGAAACTCTGTGTCTGTAGAGCTGGGTGAGTGGAAGGAGTAAAGAGAGCAGATCTATTTGCTTGAAATTAGGTAAAAGATTCATATATCCAGAGCTTAATTTTGGCTGGCTCCAATGCCCAACTTCCCTCCCCTCCTTTTTGCGTCTCAGCAAAAAGCACACACCAACTCTGTGCAAAGTAAGAATCCAAAATAGCTTACGCGGAGATAAACCACCTGCGTGTACAAACAGGAAGAACAGAAATCCCTGGAGGTAAGCAGTGAGTGCTGCTTCCCTGCCTAACCCGGCCTGCCCTTGGCCCTGCCCCACAAAGAGGGGATTCAACTCCTTTCTCTCCAGTGCCCTTCCTTTGTTTCTCCTCAGCGGAACACATCCAAAGAGGGGCCTGCTGATGCCACCACCTCACCCCACCATTTTTTATCCTTATTCCTATTAGAGATTAAACACAGCCAAGGGAGGGAGTTTTTCATTGTGGATTATTTTATTTCTTCACTTCACCATTGTTCTAATTAGTAGCCATCCATCTTCCCTGTTACCTCATGCTAGGATGTGAATAATTTAAAGCCAGGTTAGAGTTCAAGGTCAGGCTACCTTCTGCAGCTGGTGGCACTCCAAGCAGCCCTAGGATGTACTCTTCTGGCTGTTGTCAGGGACCTGTAGGGAGTGGGCAGAATGGGCATGATGTGGTCAGGGGTGGTGCAATCAGTTTTGTCACCTGCTCAGCTGGGTCAATGCTGGCTGAGTCAGTCCCACTGAGGGAAGGCCCAGGCCCTGACCCACAAGAACCTTAGTAAATCACTATTGATTGCTCATCTCTCAGACATCACAGCCTAACATTTCCCAAGACAAACCTGTGATTACCATCGCTCAACCTAATAATCACCACCCAAGCCCAAGTGTTCTGAATAAGTGGGGTATCAGCCTATATTAGAAAAGAAAATGATAAGGAGCTATTTGCTCAGCAAAGATTCTGTAGAGGAGATCACAAGTACACATTGTTCCACCCTCCTCCATCTTCTCACAGCACCCTACAAGCCCAAATTAGAATTATACTGTAGCTGTCCTTCCTGCAGGCTGTGCTCTGATTTTTATAAAAGACTAGAGGCCTGATGCACGAAATTCGTGCAAGGGTAGGCCTTCGAAGCCCCAGCAGCCTCGGCTGCCTCTTGGCTCTTAGAGCCCCAGCTGTATCTTGGCCCCATCCCCCGCCCACTGGTTGTTCCAGAAGGTCGTTCCACCATCCGGTCTAATTAGCTCTTTATTATATAGGATAATTTAATTTTATTCTACTCAACCCATTGAGTTTATACAATTGTCTTGGAACTATGGGGGTGAGGAGGCATGGATGAAATGTTGGGCCTGCCTGAAAAGTACATGCAGCTGAGTTAGAGAAATAAACACCTTTACTATTTCACAGTGACAACTGAGGGCTATAGATAAAAGTGCTTTTGATTTTTTCCCCCCTTCACCGCAGATGTTCTAAAGATCACAACCCATCTTTTCCTCCCTCCCTCTTGCTTTGAGGGAGGAAAAAATTGAAATCTTATCTAAGGCTTATTCCTCCATGGGATTTGAGCCTCACAAGGGACTTTGCTTCATTCATCAACTTTTTCTTTCATTGTCAACCTCTTTGTACGTGCCCTAGAAATATGTTTAAATTAACCTATCTTTATATTTCTCTCTCTGTCTTCCTTTCCTCTTGGGATATAGTTTTTCTTCTTCCATTCATCCATGATTTACTTACTCATTGAACAAATGCTTAGTAATAGGCACTATGCACAAGGCCTCTCCTAGGCTGGAGGCATAAAAACAGATAAGGTCCTTGCCTTTGAGGAGACCACTCTGTGCCTGAGGAGACACACTGAAGCAGGTATCTATTGCCACCACCTTTTTCCTTCTTTTCATTGTCAAGCTTCCTGGGAGAGTAACCACCTGCTCATTGCTCAGTCCCCAAGGCCCTCACAGCATTTCTGAAACAGCCATCATGACGAAGAGCTGGGACCTCCTGTTTCCAAATGGCCAGTCCTCATTTTAGCACTGACTCATCTCAGCGCTCTTGCCAGGTTAGACATCTTGCTGAACTCTTGTCACAACACGGTTCTTTGAAGCCAGAAAACTCCTGTTCCAGTTGCACTGCTTACTAGCTGTGTGGCCTGGGGGAGTCACGTATCCTCTCTGAGACTCAGTTTACCCTGAGATTCTGTCAACTAGGGATTTAAAAAGTCTGTGTTTTGGGGCTATTGTGAGGATTAAATGAGATAATGTATGAAAAGTTCCTGTCACATGGTAGATGCTAAACAAATATTAGTCTTCTTTCCTGGATGACACTATGCATTTTTTTCTTTTTTTAGTTCTTTGCTTTATGTCACTTAGAATTTTCGCTTGATCTTTGTCCTCCTTATCTCCCTGTTTAGTCACTGCTTAAGGGAAATATGCTTTTGGGGAGTGCCCTCATCAAAATTCCAGGAAAAGTCCAAGATTTCTGACTGGAGAGTCTAGCCCTTCCCAACCTCCATCTCCATCCTCTGCCCACATTCTGACTGGCTTTGATGGAACAGATCTGGGCATGGCATGTGACCCAAGCCTAGCCAATCAGAGTCCTGCATGCTCCTGGACATACAGTGACTGGTTCAGGAATGGGCAGGGACTCCTCTTAGAATCACTGAGACTCCAGGAAACTTCTACACAGGTTTCTGGAAGTGAGGCACTTTTTCCACTGAGAATGAATGTGTAAGTATGTAAGACCAGGTGTAAATGCAGCCATCCTACTATGATAAGGGAGACCCAGCCCATGAATGAAAGTAAGCTAGAGTAGGCAAAGCCAAAGGAACCTGATGACATCATTTGGAATCTGCATTAAATCACACTCGAGAGTAGCATAACTTCTGGACTTCTTTGCTCACATGAGCCAGTAGATCTCCTTTCTGCTTAAGCATTAATTCCTTTTCCGGTTGAGTTTGCTGATAGTTGTAAGCAAATAAATTTAAACAAGAGAGAAATAGGTTAACATTCACTCATTCATTCAACAGGTGCTTATTAAGCATCTTCTGTGTGCTGAGGACTATGCTAGGACCCGGACGTCCAACTGTGGGCTAGACCCCATGCCTACCTTCAAGAAACTTGTCGTCTGGAAGAGACAGGTAACTAGGTAATGACAATACAGTAACTTAGAACTACAGAAAGGGGTTATACAGCATGCTCTGGAAGCACAAAGGGAATACCTAAGTTACCTCATGGAGTCATGGGAGTCTTTCCAAGGGGCATAATCTGCATGGAGATTCAAAGGATACATAGTCATGCAATGATGGGGAAGGAGATGAAGTGTTTCATGCAGTGGAAAATGGTAAGCAAAGGCTCAGAGAAAACAGAGCGCAGGGAGTATAATAGAGTTCTAGGGAGAGGGCCTATAAGAGTGTAGAGAGCCCCTGGTCAGTGTGGCTCATTGGTTAAGCATCATCCCATGAACAGAAAGATTGCCAGTTCGATTCCCGATCAGGGCACATATCCAGATTGCCAGTTCAATCCCTGGTCAGGGTGTGTATCAGAGGCAATCAATCATGTTTCTTTCTCATATCCATGTTTCTCTCCCTCTCTCTCCCTGTTCCTTCCTCTCTTTCTAAAATCAAGAAAAACACATTAAAAAAAAAAAGAATGTAGAGAAGTAAGCAAATGCTAAACCATGAAGGACCTTGCAAGCTTAAGGAGTATGAGTGGAAATATGAAAGACTTTTAGCAGGAGAATGTGTAACATGGTTTCCTGCTGCTACATATACAAATGTACCATCCATTCCCACACCAGTAAATGTCATCTACTTCTAGGTTGATGCTATCCAAATCTGTGCCCCAGGCCTCTATCCTTATCTTCAGATCCACAACTCCAGGTGGACAGCCTATGGCAGTGATGGCGAACCTATGACACGCGAACTCATTTTTATGGTTGATTTTTCTTTGTTAAATGGCATTTAAATATATAAAATAAATATCAAAAATATAAGTCTTTGTTTTACTATGGTTGCAAATATCAAAAAATTTCTATATGTGACACTGCACCAGAGTTAAGTTAGGGTTTTTCAAAATGCTGACATGCCGAGCTCAAAAGGTTCGCCATCACTGTCCTATGGGAACTTGAAATGAATCTCTTCAGATTCCTCCTTTCTCACTCATTCTGCTCGAGTTCCCAGATTTAGTGATAGTGTTGTCCTCTTTCCAGTCACTGGCTCTAAGCCCCGAGTCAACTTTCTCTTCCATTTCCTATACCAACTCAATGTTTGCCAAATTTCAGCAATTCTATTTTCATAATGTCTCTCACTTTCATGTGAACTGAAGGAGCTTAAATTTTTAATTTCCCAGAAAACTTTCCCATCACCCTTCTTCTGGTAAATGAGTTGGGTATATGCAGGCCTGGCTATGTATGGTGTCTGTGGCAGACCGATACTAGGGTGGCCTCTCATGATCCTCATTTCCTGGTTCATGCATCTCTCCTTGAGGATGAGTGGGATCTTTGACCTATGAATTGCTTTTACCCAGTAGACTATGGCAAAGGTAAAGGGTTGTCATTCTGTGTTTATGTAAGACCTGTTTTGCTAGACTGCTCTAGAGATTCTTCTTGCTGGTTTGATGAAGTTAAGTGTCCATGTTGGGGAAGCTCACATGGCAGGTAACTGTGGTAGACTCTAGAAATTGAGGGCAGCCAGCAATAAGTCAGGGACCTCAGTTCTAAAACATCAAGAAAACAAATTCTACCAGGAAGAATGAGCTTAGAGACAGACTATGTCCTAGTTTAGCCTATGGATGAAAACCTAGAGCTGTCTGACCCCTCAATTGCAGCCTTAAAGAAAACCCTATTATGTTGTAACCAAACTCTTGACCTATAGAAACTGTGATATATTTTAAAAAATGCTTTATTTTTAAGCCACTAATTTGGCAGTAAATTTGTGTGCAGTCATAGTAAAAAAAAACTCCTAGCCATTCAACAAGAATAGATTCAAAGTGGCCACAGACTCTCCCTACAATACAGTTATATTCTCCTTATGAGTGACAATGTTCATGGTAAGTAGTGCAAGCACTAATATTTCTCCTGCCATTAAATAATGCATCCGTATTTGCATGATGAGAGGGTTGTGGACTGAGGCGAGAATGTTGAAGGGGAAAGACTAGAAGTGAATGCAGTCTCCATATGACACATCTGTGTGATATCAGATCGGTTTTCTTCGCTTTCAGTATCTCAGTTTTCACATCTGTCAGATGATGGAGTGATTTCTAAAGTTTCTTCCAACTCCAGTAAAAAAAATTAAGGTCTCTACTAAAATCATTCTGAGTTATAACTCTTGGTTATCAGTAACAAATTCGCTTGAGCTAGCCAAAGATAAAAGTAATACGTAAATAATAAATAAAGGTAACAAATAAAATGTATTTATTAACATTCTAGAGTGTAAGGAATGGCACATTAGTAAATTTCCTTTCACTCAAACAAAACTTGATTCTGATTCTACATCCTCTTGTGGTGGCAGGAGTGTTCAGGGAAGGGTTTGTGCAGGTGCGGGCATGGGGCTTTGAGAAGCAGGGATGATATTCACAATATTTAAAGACTGCTACAGCATGCCAGCTGAGCACAAGCCTGGGGGAAAGGAGTTGGTGGTTGGTAGAATGTGGGTGAAGAGAAAAGAATAAAATACAGTAGCTCTTCTCCTTCCAATCCTTATCCCCCAATAAACAAGACTATTGGTGCTTCAGTGAATTAACTCATCTGGTGCTGGTGAGAGGAACTGGTTGGGCAAGAGGAACTTCAGAATATCTCTTCCCCTGAGGATTTTGTGAGTCAGAACATGCCATTGGAGCCCAGAGTAAAGGGACTGCTTTTACTTGGTTTTATGTTCCTTGTGTGTTAATAGTGACTAACAGTAAAACCCTGTGGTTATGAACTGCACCATCACTCCCTTTCATGTGGAGGGCTGTAAGCAGGGGTTGCACCGTAAGTACCCTACACACTAGCCATTGTCATTCCCTGCAGTCGTGCTGTTGTCTACCTCTGAGCTTCTGAGCCTGCTGTTTCCTCAACCTGGAACGCTTCATTCCCCTCTTGTCTGCTTTTTAGGCCTCATCCTTCATGACTCAGAATGGAACTTTTGCCAGCCTTCCCAACACTAAAATGCCAAGTGACTAGAGAACTAGCCTTCTGTTTTTCCATAACACCCAGGGTACCTCTTACAGCCTCTGTAGCATCTATTGTATGTGCCATTCCTTGTAATATTGTACATGTAACGGTGCATATATAATAAATATTTTCTGGATAGATGAACGAATAAATAATAGAATACTGCATATCTCTCTATATAAAAAGCTAATATGCTAAGTGTCCATCCGACCAGTAGCTATGACATCCACTGACCACCAGGGGGCAGACGCTTAACGCAGGAGCTGCTGAGCTGCAGTGACTTGGCAGCAGCGGTTCTCAGGTGACGCACCCCAAAACCAGAGAGGAGAGAGCCCGATTCCTCCTGGGGCCATGTGATTCCACCTTCGGCCATGGATTATGTTGTTGCTGGGAAACTGTGGGCCCCAAATCTGGATTAATGCACACTTGCATTTACGTTCCACATTCTGTAGACAGCAACTTTGCAGAGTATCCCTCTCACACTCGAAGACCCCTCAGGGAATGTCAGAGAGCCAGTTTCGGCCTGATCTCTGCAGACCAGGCTGAGGGACCCCACCGGCTGGAGGGACCCCATTCACTCAACAGACACCCTTTGAGCCATGGCGCAGCTCCAGGTGCAGCCAGCCTGGGAGAGATCGGGGAGGTTGGCTCCAGGACATGCCCAGCCTGTCTTGCCTAGTCCCCCCCCCCCCGCCCCCCGCCAGCCACCTTCTAATTAATTTCCTTTCAATGTGCATGAATCCGTGCACCAGGTCACTAGTTGAATAATAACCACATGTCCATTTGTCCCCAGACTAAATCTTATTTAGTGTCCTCACAGCCTCCGGAGAAGGTGTTTTGCTTCTGACCTAAACAATTTACTTATCCCTTGTCAGAAATGTAGAGGGATCAGGGCTAATTGGGTTTGTCTAAAGAGAAAGACAGAGGAAGAGAGAGATGTAAAGCAGCCAGGCCTCATCTTGTTGCAAAGTTTACTGAAATCAATCTCAATAAAATTGGGTCAGTGTCAGTTCTCTTCCAGCCTGATTTAATAGAGGGGACAAGGGATGGTGAGTGCGCCATTAAAGAGGAGCATGGGAGGACGGGAGGCTGCTCAGCTCCGAAGCAGCCAGTCATGTCCATTAGTGGCTGTTAGGAGAAGGGCACATTGTCTATGACACTCAGTGTCCTCCCCAAGAAGCCCAGGTTCCTGGACTCTGAGCACGCTGAGTCTGACCTCTTTGCCACGTCCTCCCATGATACCACCGATAATGGAGTGACCCTAACCCCGTTATGGTTGCTTTGAACAGGTTACCGCTTTTAACATATATTTTAAAAAGAGAATAAAGATTCTTGTTTGTTGCTATGAGCTCAGAAGCACAGGGTGTTCCCAAAGCACCACACACATCACAATTGCAACAGTTTACTGCATGATATTTTCACCTGTAATAATGTACAGTTAATTATAGTTCATGGGAATTACATACAGAGCAGTGAATAGCAGCCATTCATATTGTGTATTTTATTAAGGATCTTTTTAAAACATTGAAAATTATTTTAAAAAAGAAAATTAAGCTCTTCTGGAATATCAACATCTAGGGCATATATTTGATTTGGATCACACTCATGTTTCTCTATGCCATGTGGTCTCTGTAATTTTTAAAGGCTGTACAGTATTCCATCTCATGCATGGACCCTCGCTAATTTGGTCAGGCCTCAGTCATCATATCCTACCCCGGGGACTACTTGCCTCGGAAGCTTCCTTCTGGAATTTCCAGTTGGCACTGCCAGGAGTCTAAGGCTCAGGGCAAAACTCCCAGGCTGTTAGGGAATTCTTGGAGGCTCTCAGGAACACTTGGGGAGAAAGACCCAATGACGTTGGGTCTCCACACCCAAGGTAGTTTCCAGAATCTTCCCTGGGTGTCCTCAGAGCTGAAGGATCTCTCTGGTGGGAAGGGTAATCAGAGATTTTCAATTTCATTGGGTGGGGGAGTAAAGGGGAAGAAGAATTTTAGTGGAGTTTGAACCCTTCAGTAGGCTGAATTCCTGCAACTCCGTTTGCTTCAGTTCAATTCATTTTGACAATTAAAAAAAATGGAGTGGTCTATTTTTGTAGCACATCCTGCTGGGAACCCAGAATTACCCCTGTCCTTTCTTTCTCCTTCTCTCTCCCCTCTCCCAGATGGAAAAATGTGCTTCTCAGTTGCTTTGTCTTATCCTCATTATTTTCACCCCTAGCATATTCTCTCCTAGTGCATTTCTAGATTATGCTAGCATCATCTAAGGATACTGAAGTAAATTATCATGCACTCCTGGAGTAACTGAATTCCAAATATGCTAAGCATTCACAGTACTAGGTCCATGCATTCAACAATATTTTAAAACGCATACTATGTACTAGGTCATATGGGGATGGCAATGAAGAGCAGGTACACCAACTTCGCTCTCCAGATGCGTACAGTCTACCAAAGAAGTAAATAGGGAATTACAAAACGATGAAATGATGTAAAAGGGTCAGCTCAAGATGCGATGTCTCACAGGAGCAGAGGTCGCCCTTGACAAACTTAAAACTTAAAACCTGGCCCAACATCTGTGTCCCTGCAATCACTCAGAGAGGTAGACATAGGAACTGGTGAAGACTCCAGTTTATCTCCCCCAGTCCTGAGGTCGGGGATGGGGTGTAGCCCAGGTCTCGTCTATTCTGAGAGGCCTTCCAGATGGCCACATGGAAAGCCAGTTCTGGCCCCCTAGCTCACCCTAGGCAGCGAAAACAGAGTCAGCAAACATGGACTGAATTAAACTGGTCAATTGTTACATTAAAACCCTGAAACAAAGCCAGAATCAAGCATGAATAATGCAGTTGTTATCATGTTGTCCAAGATTGCCATTTTCATATTTGCATCCTAGTTAAAGGACCTGAGAACCAAGATAAGTCTCTTCCGGACAGACATCAACTAAAAAGCTACAGACAGAACACTCGGCCACTACTGGGGATTCTGACCCAAGCTGTTCAACAAAGGAGGACTGTGCATGTACTCCTTAGCCTAATGTAGATGATAGATGGTAGATTGGAATGAGGAGCTGTAGGGATTGTGTACTTCCCTTAGCAACACACCAGCAGGGTTGTGGCAAAGTCCCGACATTCAAGCCTCCGTTTTCCACTGAGGGAGAATAGAGTTTGCCACCCTAAAGTATGTCCTTTTGGGATAATATTTTAAGCAGGTTATTGGTAAGAAACAAAAGACTCAGCCCTGACCGGTGTGCTCAGTGGTTAGAGCATCAGCCCATGCACCAAAGGGCCTCAGGTTCAATTCCCAGTCAAAGGCACATACCTGGGTTGCAGGTTCAATCCTTGGCCTTGGTCAAGGCATGCGTGGGTGACAACCAATTGATGTGTCTCCTTCACATTGATGCTTCTCTCTCTCTCTCCCTAAAATCAATAAACATATCCTCAGAGAGCGGGAGAGCAGGTGCAAGGCGGGCCAGCCTCACAGGTGCCCAGGTTTGCTGAAGGCCCAGGAACAATTTCTGCATTTCATCTCTCTTGTCTACATGTGTTAAGTGGTTTGTTCCCTGAATTGTCAATTATTATTTTTAAGAAATAAAATGGAAAAAATTAAAAGGAATGAATCACTCCAGATGGAATTAGCTTTTAATGAATGAACCCTTACCATTTCACCATTAAATGAGATCACATGGACGTACAGCACAGGAAGACCATTCTTCTGATTTTTATTTTTAACCCGATATAACCACAGCTCATTAGCTTCCTGTGGATGAAATTAGTGTCATGGTTGCTTTTCAAATTGGCCAGCTGGCAGAAGGTCTAAATAGAAAGCTAAGTATTGGTGGCTATCTTGTTATGAAACATTAAGGAATGGAGAGATTTAGCTTAAGAGTTAGAAAAACAAATCTTCAAGATTCTCCGAATTGCCCCCAGGAAGTCTGCAGGGATAGTACATCTTTTCTTCCAGCAGAAAACATTGGAGCAAGGCTCCTATAAACTACCACTTACTTGAAGCCAGTACCTTTTCACCCGCGTTTATCAAGCCCTCATTATGTGATAGGCATAGTGCTGAGTGCTTAATGTGTATTATTTTATTTAATCCTAGAAATAACTATATGCAGTGGGTATGATTATTATTTCCATTTTACAGATAAGGGGCCTGAAGCACATATAGGTAAGTAAGTTACTGAAGGTCTCAGTGGTGGTACTGGGATTCAGACTCAGGATGATCTGAATTCCAAGTTCACAGTGCTAAGTCCTCTCCAAGATGGTGAAGGATGGCCCTCAGTCTTTCCATAAGATGTAGAAAGAAAACAAACAGGCAGGGCTTTTAAACAATAGTTTCTTGCATGAGTTTTCATGAGTAGGTCTTCTTTTAGGATAGACCAGAATAACTCTGTATACCAAGATGTTTCAGGAAAATGCTTTTACTACCTCACACTGCCATTTCTCCATGTTACAGTCTATTACTACAGAATAGTTCCTATCCTATTCCTTCTTCACATAAAATGTATGAAGTTTAGTGATATGCTACCATCACATATACTTTGAGCTTCTTGAAAAAAGGATGCTATGTAGACACTCAGCAGAGCCCTGACTGGGTGGCTCAGTTAGTTGGAGCATTGTTGAGGGTTCAATCCCCAGTCAGGGCCCATACAGGAGGCGACTGAGTGATGTTTCTCTCTCTCTCTCTCTCTCTCTCTCTCTCTCTATCTCTCTCTCTCTCTCTCTTTCCTTAAAATCAATAACCATATCCTCAAATGAGGATAAAAAAAAAACATGCAGCAGAAGTGATAGAAAACAGTGGCAGTGTGACATGTATACAACATAAAATGGATCAGATTATTTTGTTAGAGTTTGAGACAAAAATAGCTCCTTAATCTTACATGTCTATTTTTTAATCATGTTGTATATTGCCCCGTGTCTGTGGCTTTCAAGGGCATTCTGAAAGAAAAACACATCTACTAGAATGTTGATTGGATTACAGTGGTTCTCAACCTTCCTAATGCCGCGACCCTTTAATACAGTTCCTCATGTTGTCGTGACCCCCAGCCATAAAATTATTTTCGTTGCTACTTCATAACTGTAATTTTGCTACTGTTATGAATCATAATGTAAATATCTGATATGCAGGATGTATTTTCATTGTTACAAACTGAACATAAAGCATAATGATTAATCACAAAAACAATATATAATTATATATGTGTTTTCGGATGGTCTTAGGCGACTCCTGTGAAACGATCATTCGACCCCCAAAGGGGTCGCGACCCACAAGTTGGTGACCCACAGGTTGAGAACCGCTGGCTTAGCAGTTTAGCATTCTCCTCTTAGAGGGAATATTGCAATATCCAAGATCTTGCCTGTTTCCAGCTTTTGAAAGAACCACAGGTCAAAATTGTGTTGCCAGATGAGTGTTTCATGGTGGGAAGTTGATTGTGAATTTCCATATACTAAAGGCACTCCTGACTGTCCTCTATGAAAGATCCAAGAGCTTTATATTATGATTCAAAAATAGTATGGTCACTTTAGGATCCTTGTTTCCAGAGTTACCAAAATATCATTTGTACTGCCCAAACTGGGCCATCACTTCAGAGTAGAATATGGAAGAAGCTAGTGTGAGATCCAAGTAGTGTTTATTTTAATCTTCATTGTTGAAAGTATTAACATATGCCCCCCTTTCCCCCCATGGGCCCCCTCCAGCTAGCCCCCGCTCCCAGCCCCAGGCCTTCACCACCCTATTGTCTGTGTCCATGAGTTATGCATCTATGCATACAAGGTCTTTAGTTGATTACCTCCCACCCCTTCCCTCTGAAATTCCACCCTCTGTTCCATGCTGCCATGTTCCTGGATCCATTTGTTAGTTTATTTTGTTAATTAGATTCCACATATGAGTGAGATGTGATATTTGTTTTTCTCTGACTGACTTATTTCACTTAGCATGGTACTCTCCAGGTCCCTCCATGCTGTGAGATCCCAGTAGTTTTAACAGGCATGAGGGATGTGAATGTACTTAACACTACTGAACTGTACATTAAAAAATGGTTAAAGAGGTAAGTTTTATATTCTGCCTATTTACCACAATTAAAAATATTTTTTAAAGTTAAGATGGTAAAATTTATGTTATATGTATTTTTCCACACTTTTAAAAAACAACAACAACAAAGCATGAAGGATGAGAAACTGCCGCTCTTATCTAGGTGGCTCTGGACAATACCCCTCCCCCACAGGTGAAAATGCCTAACACCCATTACACTTTCATACCTGCCCCCTAGAGCAGTGATGGCGAACCTATGACATGACACGTGAACTCATTTTTTTGGTTGATTTTTCTTTGTTAAATGGCATTTAAATATATAAAATAAATACCAAAAATATAAGTCTTTGTTTTACTATGGTTGCAAATATCAAAAAACTTCTATATGGGACACGGCACCAGAGTTAAGTTAGGGTTTTTCAAAACGCTGACACGCCGAGCTCAAAAGGTTCGCCATCGCTGCCCTAGAGGAAGATTCGGTGGAAAGGAGCATTTACCGTTTTCTCCCATCCAAGTACTAACCAGGCCCGACCCTGCTTAGCTTCCGAGATCAGATGAGATCGGGTGCGTTCAGGGTGGTATGGCTGTAGACTCCATTTTCTTCCTGTGACACTGAAAAAGCATTACAAGACTTGTTAATCTTCTTTTAAAACCAGAGAACCCCCTCCACACTTCAGCCAGAGGAACTCTTTGGGGAAACACACACACACACACACACACACACACACACACACACACACACACACAAAACCTAAAATTAATCAACATGTATTTCACAGATGTATCAGCTCACACCCAACAGCTCACTTCAGTTGGACTGAGCCTGTGGTTGGAACCTCATATTTCATAACCTGTAATTTTCTTTCAAGGGTGGCAGAGAAAGGAAGAAAAGGGACTTTTCATTTCCTCTCAATCAGCTCTGTTGTGCAGTTACGATCTCTGGCTGGACAAGAAATACTTGATAATAGTGGAGGCTCGAGATTTTGTGGATACGGGAGAATTCATTGACATCTTGGGATGGAGAGGGCAAGTCTTCCAAGGCCTACTGGGACATTTCCACCAGCACCTGTGTGCGGGGCTCGTGGTTCTATGAGAAGGACAGTGGCCCTGAAGACCAGGCGCTTGACTCTTTCCTAGTAAAATAATCCCAACTGGATAGCCTACTACCTTTGCTCCACGATGTTTTGCTGAGGATAAAGGAAATAATGACTTTTCAAATGTTTTGAAACGTGAAGACACTATACACACGTGAGGTGTTGTTAGACCTGTGACTGAAGCAGGGTGGTGTAATGGGAAAGTGCCAGGCATCAACAGACCAGGAAGTAGGCCGGATTGTCTCGGAAGTGCAATGAAATGAATTAAATGATCCTCTTAGGGCAGCACTGCTGTTGGCCATCTTTCCAGGATCTGATCAGTTTCTCCGCTTCTTTAACAAACTTGATTTGTTAATCGATGCTCTTACAGCTTAAGTGTATTCTTCTCATGGTAAAATGTAGACTGTGGGTCAGGAGCAAGTCTGGGACCCGATGTGGAATTCCCTCTGCCTCCCTGCTGCTTGTATGGGTAAGCCATTGCTATTTAAGGACCGGCTGGAGAGCTGAGGAAGGAGAATGAAGTGGTATGGAAATGGATTCCCAGAACGGCAGTGTAAAGGCTATGTTTGTGTGTAAGTCATGGGCGAGTCCTTCACCCACCTTCGTATCTCAGGGCATGAAAGCGTGTGTGTTTGCAAGGGCCCTCCCGGGAGTGTTATGACTTCATAGGCAGAATGACCCTGCATGTGCAGACAGACACCAGTGGCGAGAAGATGAGGGTGTCAATCAGTCTTGAGATCAAAGGTGAAGTTTGCTGTTGTTTGTCCCCCTCCTGAAATACTGGGGAGAGCCCCCCAGGGTGGGGTCTTGGAAAGAACTGGACAGCGATGCACGTATCTTTCTCTCTCAACCCCTCGGGCCTTCAGCAGCTGAAAGGGGGCTGTGTAGACCTGAGCCCCAGGGAGAAGGAAGAGGCGTCAGCCGACTTCCTCCGCCGCCGCAGCACGGGCGGCAGCGCGAGCGGGGGGCGGGGGGCGGGGGGCGGGAGGGCTGTCCCGGTCTGCGAATCCCGCCCCCGGCGGGTAGAGGCGGAGCCCCGCGGTGCCCGCCCCGGCCGTCCCCTTTTCCCGGCCGCTCCCCTGTGCAGCGCGGGCCGGGGTCACAGCCGCCTGCGGGAAGCTAGGAGCCGGGAGCCGGGAACCCAGTCGACCCAAAGCTGCCCTGACGGTGAGTCCTGACGCGCACCGACCCAGCGCCGCCCCTGATGGTGCCCCATCACCGGAGGCGCAGAGCGGGTCTGGCCGGGGGTGAGGACTGCGTTCTTGGGGAGCCCGGGGCGCGCCTACGCGGGGCGGAGGTGTCAGGATCGCGACTTAGGGGAGCCCCAGAACCCGAGCCCGGGGGGACGTTCGGGATCGCGATGTTGAGGAACCCGAGCCCGGGGCGGAGTGTCAGTGCCCCTATGTTGGGGACTCTCTGAACCCCAACCCCGAGGGCGAGAGGGCGGATCGGGATCGCGACGGTGGGGAGTCTCGGAGCCCAAACCTGGAGAGCTGAGGGGTCAGGACAGCGACCTAGAGGACCTCCCGTGCGGGAACTGGGGGTGGAGGGGGGCGGAACCGGGGGTGCTCTGTCGGCATTCTTGGGGCGCCCCCCGCTGGGCGGAGACCCGAACCCGGGAGGGGAATGCAGAGGAGAGGAAACCCGAGGCGGGAGGGGGACCCCGAGGGAGGGGAACCCCAGAAAGGATAGGGTGGGACGAGACTGTGACTTCTTCGGGGAAAGATGGAAGGGGCCTCTCTGAGAGGGGACGGGGGAGACGGCGTTGTGCGGGGAGCCTGGGTCCGGTGCGGAGAACAGGGGCCTGGAAGGATGGAACCGGGCGGGGGATCCGAGGTGGCCGGTGGGTGGTGGGGCAGAGATTCGGACCCTCTCGGTCAAGGGCACAGCCCACTGACACCTCAAGAGGGCAGTCACTCGAGAGAGCAAGATGGGGCCACCCCAGACGGTGCTGGTGGGGACTCGGCACCCAGCTCGCTACCGGACTTGGCAACTTGGGTGGGGGAGGTGGGGTGGGGAGGTGCACCTCGCAGACCTGGCGCGGCGACTTGAAGGCGGCTGTGGTCCCTCAACCACCCACCGACAAGGGGGAGACCCAGACGGGCTCTTGGTTGCACCCTGTATTGCTGAACTGGGTTAGAAGTGATTTTGGTCAGGGAGTTAAGAGAATACTTATGGAGTAAGATTTCAAGTATACAGGTAAGATCTACAAAGGGGTGTGTAATTTTTTGGATCCACATGAGCTATTTGCTCCCCACTCTGCTGTTCTCTGTGAGAGGCTATTTCTGAGTAAAAAAATCAGCAATGTGCACACACACACACACACACACACACACACACACACACACCGCCCACAAACGCGCTGCATTCTTCAACCAAGTAAACACCGGGAGTATTGTACAGTTTTTGGATCGTTCGTGCTCTTTAGGGCTCCCTTACTGAAGTGAATGGGATTCTATCTACTCGGAAGGTGGACTGCCTTTGTCCTCTTAAGATGTCCACAGGCTGTGCCCACCCCTAAGGTGTCCAGGTCACCTGGCAGGAAGCCAGGCTGCTTAGGACCCCAGCTGATGGCTATCCAAGTGTGTCTGAAGATAAACAAACGAGCAGCGCAGTGTCTGTCTGTTCTCTGTTGTTTGTCTCCGGTGCCAGTTCCCTTTCTGTATGACAATTACTTTATTTGCTGTAACAGCTCATTCAGGTCCTGGGGTTCTATTATGTGGATTTTTCTATTGGAAGGTTTCTAAGCTTTGGGGATCCAGGGGAAGAGAGATGCCCCCCACTCCTTCTGTCCTGGATATAGATCCATCTTCTGGCACACACTGAGATTTGAGCTTCCTGGGAGGATCCAGCACTATGTTGGCAACTAGCATTTGTTGGGCCCAGTTTTTAGTGGTTTTTTTTTCATGAAAAGGAAATCTCTTCAATAATTATGCAAGTTGACAGGAAAGTGATTTCTGCTTTTTACAAGTAGCATTTCAGGACAAGCTTTTTTCCCCCATTAACCCCTACAGTGCCGGGGAGTGTGGTCGCGCTCCTTCTGTCTTTCACCAAAAGTGCCAGGAGCGCTATCATAATTTTTTTCCTAAACTGCTGTAAAGTCAGCAAAAATGCCTTGGCAATTTTAGCATAGTTCCTAGGATATTGGTTGGCACTCAAAGGGTTAAGGGGGTGGTCAGAACCTTACCCCAAATCTGCATTATCATTATTGCAGCAGAATATTTATTCACTTGGACTTAAAGCTAGCCGATTCTTCCATTTCTTTACCCAAATGTTAAAAGAAATATGCCAGCACTTATACATTCAAGTGAGTATCCCTCCCCTTCAAAAGCCCTGTCTTGGCAAGCTGCGCGCTAATCCCGGGGATGCTGTCATGGCTGAGAATAATTTGGGAGCTCGTGCTTTGGCACCGCCTGCAGAGTTGGCAACACATTTAACTGAATTGCCTCCTGATGCCAAACCTTCCTCACTTGGGAAAGAGCCAGACACCATGTGGGGCCAACTGTGGCCTCTGAGGTGGGGAGTCGAGGTTGTCATAGAAAGTGTGGCCATTAAAGTAACGGGAGTCCCCTTGAGGGACTGGTGGTCCCCAAGATGGGCATCCAGTAAAGGCGTGTGTCTGTGTTTAGGATTGAGAGTAATGGAAGTGCAACCCTCCTTTGGGTGTATATGTTCTGGAATGTGTGTGCAAACATTGGTCCTATGGCTTTGTTGGTGTGCTTTAGGGCCTAGGAAGCTGGAGAAGGTAAGTCTTTCTTTTCCCGTGTGGGGGCTCTTCGCCAGGCCCTTTTCATCACTGTGCATTTTTACAGAGAGCAACACAAAAGATATGTTTAACTCACCAAAAAAAGTACCCAGAAAGTTACTTAACCCCATGTGTGCAGTTAATGCCCAGTACTTGAGATTTTCTGTGCAAGGATCTATATAGAAGCAAGGGAAAGAGAATGGTTTCTGAAATGCCAAAATTTCAGTCGTGGGAGTCTATGGCACACACTGTGAAAAACTACCATAACATCTCCCTTTTCTTCCATTGTTTTTCTAATTTCCCAGTGGTTGTTTTTTCAGATTCTATAACCTAAAGCTTTATACAGCCATCACTTGACTCTTGATCTGGCTGTGATTGTGGGCAAGTTATTACATGTCTTTTGGCCTCAGTTTTCTTACCTTAAAAAGAAGATGCTAATGAGTATGTACCACATGGGGCTGGAATGAAGATTTAGTAAGATTTATGCATGTAGAACACGAGTTCAGTGTCTGGCACAAAAGTGCTCCATAGAGTCCAGCTATTTTTGTTATTAATATTGACTATTGATAGTTATATTACAATTTTTTTGAAGCCATGTATGGATTTATCATTTTCCGCGTAACGCTGTCCTCTTCAGCTGGGCTTTGCAAATGGATATGTGAATGAGAACATTTTGTTTTTACTCTCCTGGCCTCTTAGGAGTTCTTAAAGAGTGACCTTAAAAGCAACTGTAGTTAGCTACTTTATTTTTGATTCAGATGGGTTTTTTTTAAAACAAGCATTCCTGTTTTGATTGTTAGGTATAATAGTTTAGTGAAGATCTGAAGAAAAAAAAATATGGAAAAGCTTCTCCTGGAATTTCTTTTCCTTGATCCAATAAAATATTACTCGAATGAAACAGCTACAGTTCCCCTTGGCCTGTATTGACAGGGATGATTCTGGTGAACATTCGTTCCAGTTAAACTTGAGTTTTGCTCTGTTTTTTCAATGACAACCTGGCACTGAACTCTGAGCTCTTCTGTCAATGTTGCCATTAATTTTTTTCAGAATATGAATTTTATTAAAACATAACATGGAAGATACAAACTGTGGGAATATAATTTTAATTTACTGAAGTGGTTAAGGGTTGCTATGAGGTAGATGTTCCATGAAATGTTCGACATTAAGTGAGAATTCTCTGTGTTCTCTGTGCAGAAGATAGAGAGATGTACAAGAAACAGACTTTGTCCTCCAGAAAGTAACATAATGTGCTCTCAAAGGATTACATGCATTAGCAAAAGTGTTTTTCTTCCAATGGCTTGTGGGCCAAAGATTAAATGGACTTCACTCATGTTCTTTTCTCTCAATTTCTTGGAGAAGTCTAAATATATAGATCTCTTTTTAGTGGTCATAATTTTTAGGGGTATTAATTCTTTCAGGATTAAGCCCTAGCCACATAAGGAGATATTGGCTATAAAAGTACTTGGTGATCTGTAAAATGATATATAACTATAGGATAGGGTGATATTGTTGTTGTACTTAGAAAGTACCAGGAAACTATACAGCATGGTGGGTTAGACTATAACAGTTGTTCTTAAAGTAGAAGAGGAGTGATTTTGACTCCTCCCCCCATCGCCAGAGGACATTTGGTAATGTCTGAGACATTTTTTGGTTGTCATACCTGACATCTAATGGGTAGAGGCCAGAAGACCTGCTAAGCATCTTCTAATGTACAGGACAAACCTTCACAACAAAGAATTATCCAATCCCAACGTCGATAAATGCTGAGCAACCCTAGTCTAGAGCAGTGATGGCGAACCTTTTGAGCTCGGCGTGTCAGCATTTTGAAAAACCCTAACTTAACTTTGGTGCCGCGTCACATATAGAAATGTTTTGATATTTGCAACCATAGTAAAACAAAGATTTATATTTTTGATATTTATTTTATATATTTAAATGCCATTTAACAAAGAAAAATCAACCAAAAAAAATGAGTTCGCGTGTCACCTCTGACATGCGTGTCATAGGTTTGCCATCACTGGTCTAGAGCATAGATCTAGAGGTAGGGGTCAACCTGCATTAGCATCCTAGCACCGCCCGTTATTAAATGCACAACCCTAGGTGAGTACCTTAATCCTGTGTATCTATAAAATGCATGTCTGAAGAGATATCATGGAATTAAGTGAGATAGTACATGGAAGGCACCCAGTAAATGGTCACTCTTAGTATTATTATGTTGGGTTAGTAAATCCAGGGACTATATGCCTCAAACAGACATGGCTTTGGGGTGTATTTTTTTATTATTATATTTTTATTGATTTCAGAGAAGAAGGGAGAGGGAGAGAGAGACAGAAACATCAATGATTAGAGAGAATCATTGATCACCTGTGTCCTGCACGCCCCACACTGGGGATCAAGCCTGCAAGCCGGGTTTATGCCTTGACCAGGAATTGAACTGTGACCTCCTGGTTCATAGGTAGACGCTCAACCATTGAGCCATGCTGGCTGGGCCATGTGTAAACCACACGCCCCACGTGGTTCAGGGTTCAGGATCTGGAAGAGGGGCCGCACACAAATGAAAGAGATGAGACAAGTAATAATTTGGAAATATTGGGGGGCCAGGCGGGCAAGTCCAACTCAAGGGGAAGGACTTCCCCTGGTGCTCAGGCCTCACCAACCTTTTATTGGTTTGGGATACACCCAATGCCCTTAGGCAGGCAATTTCCAGTAACAGGCAGACTAGCCCATCAGCAAGGATTTACATAATAATAAATGGGGAAGTTGCTTCAGCTACCATTGTCTGGACTAACAGTGGGTGCACAGCCCTGACCTTTGCCAGGGCTTCAAGGGTCACCAGCCTTCCCGGTTCCTTGTCCACACCTCACTGCTAGTGAAGACAATAGGTGGCTTCCCACAGGGCCATTTGTGTGTGTGTGTGTGTGTGTGTGTGTGTGTGTGTGTGTGTGTGTGTGTGTTTAACCAATTGTGTACAGAACCAATACAGGTTTCTTAATCCCATCCGTGTGTCCAAGAAAAGGGCAGGGACACAGACTCATGGCCTCCACCATTCGTGGTACCTTCTGCATTCTGGCCCAGGTTCTGCTAGGCAGCTCAGGGTAGGCTGCAGATCACTCCAACCAGGTGAACAGGACAGTCCCCAGACCTCTCTTCTGTATAGAGACGATGAACTGAGGATGGAGAGCTTTCTGTTTCATCTGGGCTACACCTAGAAGGAGACAGCCAGGCCATGAAGACCCTTCGACTGAGCTTATCTCCACGCTCTACTGAAACCCCTGTGTCTGCGAGGTCAGAGCAGGCAAGGAGGCCAGCAGTTTCCCTTTACTTTTCCTTAGCTCCTCCTACTCAAGCAAAAAGTGCTTGTAAGGCAGTGGTTCTCAACCTTCTGGCCCTTTAAATACAGTTCCTCATGTTGTGACCCAACCATAAAATTATTTTCGTTGCTACTTCATCACTGTCATGTTGCTACTGTTATGAATTGTAAGGTAAATATCTGATAGGCAGGACGGTCTTAGGCGACCCCTGTGAAAGGGTCGTTCGACCCCCAAAGGGGTCGCGACCCACAGGTTGAGAACCGCTGTTGTAAGGGGTCCCTTCACTCTTAGCAATATCCTCCTAATCCATTCCAGATTTTGCTCTGCATGGAGTCACCCAGCCATCTGGGAGGAGACAGGAGGCCTCCCGAAAAGCCCAGGCTCCACTTTGATCTTTATTCCTTTCTGGGTTTCCTGAGGCACACAAGCCACAAGAGCGATCCACTCACAGCACCAGCAGACCTTCAGCTGGGTGGGGGTGGGGTGACATCCCGGTGCTGAGTGGTAGCAGACAGGGACTTAAATAATTCATCCAGTGGTGTTTCAGCTGGGAGCTAGATTGAAGCCATTAGTTCTGTGGGGCTTAGTTCTGGCTGCACAATAATAGAGCCACCTGGGGCTGTCTAAGAATTGCTCAGTCCCCACTCCAAACCATTGATTCTGAATCTTGGTGGGTAGGGCCCAGGGAGTCAGATTTTTAAAATGCTCCTCAGATGACTCTGATGCCCAGTAAGAGTTGAGGGTCAGGACTATGCCTTGTGAAATGAATGACCTACATTAAAAAGGAAAAAAAAAGGAACAGAACCAAATTAAAAATATCAAAGTAACAGTTTTATTTTGTCAGGCTTTCATTTTAGTGATCAATGTATGCCTGTTTGCAATGTAAAATATTTCTTGTAATGGCAAAAACAAAGACTCAAACCCAGGGCTTCAGATTACTGCCACCAGGCTCTGCCAATGACATCTTTCTCTCTCTCCTTATTTAGCAGAGCCTGTGTAAAGGCACTGTGATAGAGCATGAGTCGCGCCTCAGCATTGTACAAATAATTACCGATGGACCATTTACTAGTGTCAGGAAATCCTATATAATAAAAGGGTAATATGCAAATTGACCCTAACAGCAGAAAGACCAGTCGCTATGATGCACACTGACCACCAGGGGCAGATGCTCAATGCAGGAGCTGCCCCCTGATAGTCAGTGCACTTCCACAGGGGGAGCTCCACTCAGCCACAAGCCAGGCTGATGGCTGCAAGCACAGTGGCAGTGGCAGGAGCCTCTCCTGCCTCCTCAGCAATGCTAAGGATGTCCAACAGGGAGTGGGCCTAAGCCATCAGTTGGCCATCCCCTGAGGGCTCCTGGGCTGCCAGAGGGATGTGTGACTGCCAGCTTAGGCCCAATCCCCTGGGGAGTGGGCCTAAGCCAGCAGGTAGACATCCCCCGAGGGGTCCAGGATTGCGAGAGGGCGTAGGCCGAGCTGAGGGTCCCCTCCCTGAGTGCATGAATTTTCATGCACGGGCCTCTAGTCCTATCTAATAAAGAGGAAATATGCTAATTGGCCCTCACCATCACAAAGATGGCAGCACCCACAGCCAATAAGGAGGGAATATGCTAATTACTGCCATGCCCTCAAAGATGGTGACGCCCACAGCCACAAGATGGCGGCGCTCAGTCCCCTAAGCCCCGCCGGGGCAGCAGGCACGCAACAAGGCCGGGCCCGCCTCATGCGCCTGCCTCTGGAGTCCCCCAGTCTCCTCGGTCCCCCAGCCGCCCAGGGCCTCCCGAGGCCCAGGTAACCAGGGCCAGCTGAGGCTTGCGCTGCCAACAGTGGCAGCAACAGAGATGTGATGGGGCGTCGCCTTCCCCTGATCGCCAGGTCGCCTCCCGCCCCTGAGGGCTCCCAGACTGTGAGAGGGGGCAGGCCGGGCTGAGGAACCCCCCCCCTTCCAGTGCATGAATTTCATGCACTGGGCCTCTAGTCTATATATAAAAGGCTAATATGCTAAGTGTCCGACTGGTTGCTATGACGTGCACTGACCACCAGGGGAAGACGCTCAACGCAGGAGCTGCTGTGATGTGCACAGAGAAACATCACCACAGACCTGGCACCCACAAAGCAACACTCGGCTCACCCCAAGTGGGACACAGGCCCTGCCACCACCCCGGAGTGACACCCCACCAAATCGCAGCTGACGCTGCTGAGAACCCATGGCACAAAACGCAGCCCACAGCCCAGCCCAGCCCGGAAATGGTCGCTGTGGGCACTGGGTAATGACATCACGAAGCAACACCCAGCTTCCTCTCCCTAGCAATGACTAGCCTTCTTGCAGTGTCTTCAGCCCAGGAACACGACTTTCTTTATAGCCAGGTGCAAGAATTTCACACTTCAACCAAATGTCTGAAGTGTTTTCCCATGCTTCATCTCATTTAATCCTCACAGAAGTCCTGGAGTAGTGAGATAGGAGACTTGGTGGAATCCTATTTTCTTTTCATTAGCCAAAAAATGGAGATTTAGAAACTTGACCTGACTGAAAAGACGTAAGAAATGGTGAACCTTGGAAATGACTTCAGGTTTTCTCACTGCACAGAATATAGTCAAACACTGCTGCAGTTAAATATTTTACCCTTTGTTCTCCCTGCATTATCTACAATAATAATCTGCTTCGTGTTGATAGTTACTGCTGTGTTTCTGACAATTACCTGAGAGAGAAGTTGGGGTGCTTCACTGGGCTGGAAAAAGTTTAGCTAAATCAGAAAGCAGATCTAATTAAGCAAGTTTATTCTATATAAAAAGCTAAGTTGACTCATGCATGGGTGATACATATAAAGCTCTCACTGGTGCCAATCACATGTGTGTGTTTTGATCTGTCATTGTTGATTGTGAATTTGGTTGACACTTCTATTATATAGAAAGGGCGAGTAGCGATATTAAAATATTTCTTCTAATTAATTTCTTTGCAATGCGCTTGAATACATGCACCGGGCCACTAGTATATTAGTATTACCTCATTTAATTCTCAGAACAACTCAACAATAGTAGATTACTCCTATTAGCCCCCTTTGGCAGATGAGGAAACTGAGGGACAGAGGAGTTGTGACTCGCCCAAGGAGCAGAGTTCTTACAGCAAGGTCACGTTCTTGATTTGTGTCCTTTGTTCCCTCGGTACTAGTTTGTTGACATTTCTCCAGATTCTAGACTCTTGTCTCTAGGGACAGTTTAAATATCAGGGAAATGTTCCTATGTCTTAGCTCAGGCTGCCATAACAAAATACCACAGACTAGGTGCCTCGAACGACAGAAATTTATTTCTCACAGTTTTGGAGGTTGGGAAATGCAAGATAAAAGTGCCAGTAAGTTTAAGTACTGTGAGGGCCCTCTTCCTAGTTTGCAGATGGCCACCTTTTTTTTTTTCTTTAAAAAGAATTATTGATTTAGAGAGAGAGAGAGAAAGAGAGAGAGAAGGGAGGGAAAGAGAGAGAAGCCAATTTCTTGTTCTACTTATTTATGCATTTATTGGTTGTTTCTTATATGTGCCCTAATCAGGGATCAAACCTTCAACCTTGGTGTATCAGGTTGACTCTAACTACTGAGCTATCTGGGCAGGTCAATGGCCATCTTCTTGCTGTGTCCTCACGTGGCAGTGAGCGAGACAGAGAGACATACAGCAAGCACTGGGTGAATGCCCTAGAGAGCAAGAGTTAGCTCTCAGTCCCTTTTTCCTACTTACTCCCATCCTGGGACCCCACTCTAATGACCTCATCGAAACCTAATTACTTCCCAAAGGCCCCCGATTCAAATATCATCACATTGGGGATTATGGCTTCAACATAAGCATTAGAGATGGTAGAGGTGCAAACATTCAGTTCATAACACCCTAGTACCTATAGCTTCCACTCACCTTTCCTTGTGTGTGTGGCTGGAAATCCCTGCCCAAACCACCCAGTGATTAAGGCAGGAAAAGGGCGCCCTCTCTTTTGTATAGAACTACTTTATGGAAACTTGCTCAGGCTATTTGTGATACTTAATGGCATGAATTACTGAAATTCATGGTGTGGCTTGGGTAGTCCTGGCTGAGGAAGAACCTGAACACTAAACCGTGTGGAGTGAGATTTTGAGCAGTGGTCTGGGAACCAAAGGATATCTTGTTCATTCCATCATTTATTTATTCATTCATTCATTCATCCATCCATTCATCAAATATTAAGGGCCAGGGTCAATGCTATACACTGGGGATAGAATGATGGGCTAAAATGCTGTCCCTAACCTTATGGAGGTTATAGTTTACAGGTAAGTTTTAGATGTGACCCTCCAATTCAAAGATAGGTAGGGAAAGTATTTATCATGGCTTTTCAATTCTTGTGCACATGGCCAAAGTAAAGCTCTGGCCACATGTGGATAGGGAGGACACTGGTTGGTTCCCTACTCAGAAAGTTAGAGAGAAAGAGTTAGACTTCACATTATCACACATGGTGTTTAGAAACCACAATTCCCCAAAGGTGGGGAACTGCTCTCTGCTGTAATAAGTCACCTGGATTGGATGATTAGGTTGAGTTAAGCCTTAGATAACTAATAACTGTCCCTATTTTCTTATGTGAGGAGGATTCAATAGTATATCAGAGTGTAACTTGTCAAATGTGTGGATTAATAATAATTATGAATGTTGGTATATAATAGCGGTAATGGGGAACGCCAAGATTTCGAGATGAGCACACCCAGAGAAGAACCAAGGCGAGCTCTCCCCCTTTTCCAGGCTGAGCGGGTTCCTGACTGTAACCAGTCCCCAGTTCCTAGGACTGTAAGCGTGTGAAGGTCAGAGGTAGGGTTATTGGTTTAAGAGATTTTGTTGGTCTTGAGACACAGATAGCATTAAGGGCGATGACATTTATCCTTCTAGGGCCATGGTCGGCAAACTGCGGCTCGAGAGCCACATGCGGCTCTTTGGCCCCTTGAGTGTGGCTCTGCCTAAAGCCTTAGGAATACCCTAATTAAGTTAATAACAATGGACCTACCTATATAGTTTAAGTTTAAAAAATTTGGCTCTCAAAAGAAATTTCAATCATTGTACTGTTGATATTTGGCTCTGTTGACTAATGAGTTTGCCAACCACTGTTCTAGGGTGAGATAGGCCAAGATTAAGAAGAGCCAAAGAACTTATATGCATAGCCCATGGATACAGAAATAGTGTGGCGAAGGCTGGGGTGGGGCGGGAGCCAGGAGGAGGGCAAAGGGGGGGAAATGGGGACATCTGTAATACTCTCAACAATAAAAATAAATTTAAAAAGGTAAAAAAATAATTAAGAAAGAAGAAAAAATAATTTGTTGCTTTTCATTAGTAGCTTGAAACTGTACTTGCCCTATGGTAGCACCTGCTCTTTGGAGTCTAAGAGAATTCCCAAGGTCCACAGTCAGGAAACTGGAAGAAGTCTACACTTACCCACACCAGTTCAAGATGGAATAAAAATACACTTGCTCTGTGGAATCTTGCCTGTAGAACATACTTATGTGAGAAATAAAACTTTTTGCTGGTGAAAACTATCATCTCATTTTCATTTTAGGCTTATTCTAAAGAGAATTAGTAAAGTTGTATAAAATATGGAAGGAAAGGGAAGATGATGTAAAATCAGAATTGGAGTGTAATAGCTCTTGAATTAGAAAATTTCTATTTAACTCTGGTCCACAGAATTCATTCCAGGAGTCCCATCTTAGCTTTTCTATTTCTGCACTTAAGCAAGATAAAAGGCGTTGATATTATTCTTGGGTTGCCAGGAATCCTGAGCACTTTAGAAAGTGGAATTAGTCAGTTTCATGCCTGACTAATGCTGAGGTTGGACTTGGCTGCAGTATTCGAATGTCACCCAGACAAGCAGATTCAGGTAAAGCTCCAAAAATGACATTGCTGAAATAAGATTATTTTTAAAAAATCTGTTGAATAATAAAATGTTTTCTATTGATTTGAAAAATATGTGTCTATTTATACAATGCCAACAAAAGTGATTTTGTTATGTAAAAAAAATACAATAAAATAAAACACCCCCAAATGACAACCTAAAAAAAAAAGACATTGAAACTGGACAGCATTTCAGGCAGTTGGAAACTGATTTATCAAATCTCAGTTTTGTGGAGCGGTTCAGGTTAGTTCATAAAGTGCTATAAATATTTCTTGGATCACATAAATCTCTCTCTCTCTCTCTCTCTCTCTCTCTCTCTCTCTCTCTCTCTCTCTCTTTCTCTCTTCAAAACATCCTGCATGATGACTAAAGTCTTTCTAATGGAGTTCTGGCTTTATTATTTACACCTGTCTTATCCATTGATCCTCTCAACAATATACAGTAGACATGAAGCAAGTGTTTCACAATAGAAATAAGAATGGCCTTCCGGGTGGTGTGGCTCAGTCATTGAGTGATGACCCAAGAACCGAGAGGTCACTGATTCAATTCCTTGTCACAGCACATGCCTGGGTTTCTGGCTCCGTCCCCAGCATACAGGAGGCAGCCCATCGATGATGTTTCTCTCTCATCGATGTTTCTATCTCACTATCCCTCCCCCTTCCACTCTCTCTAAAAAACCAATAAAAACACATTAAAATAAAAAAAGAAGAAGAATGGCCTGGCTACAATTGAATTCGGACATATTTTTCTCATGACTTTTTTTAAAATAAATTTTTAAATTATAAAAGATACTATAACACAACATTTATGGAAGAAGAGGGAACCACATAGAAGAGAACATGTAGGTATTGATCACAGCAACATAGTTATCTATTTATCAGCTCTGTGAAGAAGATTGAATACATCTGCATTAAAATTTTTTCGCATAAAAAAAAGAAAATCTTAAACTGTATAATTATGTATCTGTGATATGTCTCATAACCTGGAGAACCAGTGGTGTCTAGATACATAACCAAATTACAAAGGAGGTAATGATAAGACATCCATTTGTCCGTGAAGGCATACAGAGATGTAACATTGCTACCATGTATTGAGTAATTACTATGTGCCAGGCATTGTGCAATGCACTCTATTTACGTTCTCTCTAATTCCTAAAACAACCATAGGAGGGAGATATTCCAGTTTACCCAGGAGAAAACAAAGATGAAGTGGCTAGCCCAGTGGTTTTCAGTCTTCCTAATGCTGCAACCCTTTAATACAGTTCCTCATGTGGTGACCCCCAACCATAAAATTATTTTTGTTGATACTTCATAACTGTAATTTTGCTACTGTTATGAATTGTAATGTAAATATCTGATATGCAGGATGTATTTTCATTGTTACAAATTGAACATAATTAAAGCATAGCGATTAATCACAAAAACAATATGTAATTATATATGTGTTTTCCGATGGTCTTAGGTGACCCCTGTGAAAGAGTCATTCGACCCACAGGTTGAGAACCACTGGGCTAGCCCAAGGCCATTACAGTTAGTGTCACAGCTGGGATTGGAGATTCCTTGTCTGTGAGAGGGCAGGGGGCAGATGAGTTTGGATTTAATCCTCTTAGAGTGCATATCTAGCCTGAAGTTGGTCCAGCCTGGCATTTCCTGTCCGTCAGCTTGTGTAAGCAATTCCAGAAGCTGGGAGTTTCTGGTACTGACTTTGGATTTATATATGTGGCTCCCTGAACCTATTGGAGGCATAGACTCTGATGGAGGGGGCAGGGTTGGGGGAGGTGTTAAGCTATTTTTCATTATTTCATATGCCTACAAATATATGTGGGTCAAATAGTTGCACAGGCCATTAAAACTAGGTAGTGCTTTCTTTTGGCTGGGACAATACAAGATCAATTTAGACCTCATCTAAACTTTGACTCAAAATTCTGACTTGTGCTTATGTGTAGCTGACTAAAAGTTATGGGATAATGACTACTTAATGGCTGTGGTTGATTTAGAAAACTTTCAAAGCATAGAGAACTAATAATAATCTAAAACAGGCTTGATGGTGAAAAGATTGGGCAATAATGAATGGCCTAGAGTGACAGTGAAGCTCTCAATGTAGCCCCCATCTCCCATTGCTGGCCCCAGAACCACCCAGGTCTCTAGAGAGGCAGGCAGCTATCATGGTGCTTTTTGACCTAGCAACAATGCTTTCAAGTCCCTCTCTGATTTATAACAGATGACATGTATTGAGCACATGCTGTGTGCGAGCAGTTTTACCTGTATTCTCGCTCTTAAATTTTCTGTTATAGAAAATTTCAAAACAGAGGTGAATGGAGTGCCCATCCCTCAACTTGAGCAATTATCAACTTAGGGCCAATGTCTTTGCCCCAATACCTTACCCCCAGATGATTCTGAAGTAAACTGCAGACATCGTATCATTATTTGTGAGCATTTCAGAATGTATTTTGAAAGATAAGCACTCTTTTTTAAATATATTTTTATTGATTTCAGAGAACAAGGGAGAGGGATAGAGAGATAGAAACATCAATGATGAGAGGGAACCATTGATCAGCTGCCTCCTGTACGCCCCACACTGGGGATCGAGCCTGAAACCTGAGCATGTGCTCTGAGCGGGAATCAAACCCATGACCTTCTGGTTCATAGGTCGACGCTCAATCACTGAGCCACACCAGCTGAGCAGATAAAGACTCTTTTTTTTTAATATATTTTTTATTGATTAAGATATTACATATGTGTCCTTGTCCCCACATTACCCTCTACCCCCCCCCCACTCATGCCCTCACCCCCCCGTTGTCCGTGTCCATTAGTTAGGCCTATATGCTTGCCTGTAAGTCCTTTGGTTGATCTTTCCCCCTTACCCCCACCCTCCCCTACCTTCCCTCCAAGGCCCGACAGTCCAATCAATGCCTCTCCATCTCTGGATCAGTCCTTGTTCATCAGTTTATGTTGTTCATTATATTCCACAAATGAGTGAGATCATGTGGTATTTATCCGCTCTCCAGTTCCATCCATGCTGTGGCAAATGGTAAGAGTTCCTTTTTCTTCTTCCTCTTCTTAAAGAATACCTTTCAGCATTTCATATAATGCTGGTTTGGTGGTGATGAACTCCTTTAGCTTTTCCTTATCTGTGAAGCTCTTTATCTGACCTTCTATTCTGAATGATAGCTTTGCTGGATAAAGTAATCTTGGTTGCAGGTTCTTGCTATTCATCACTTTGAATATTTCTTGCCACTCTCTTCTGGCCTGCATGGTTTCTGTTGAGAAATCAGCTGACAGTCATATGGGTACTCCCTTGTAGGTAACTGACTGTCTTTCTCTTGCTGCTTTTAAGATTCTCTCTTTGTCTTTTGCTCTTGGCATTTTAATTATGATGTGTCTTGGTGTGGTCCTCTTTGGATTCCTTTTGTTTGGGGTTCTCTGCGCTTCCTGGACTTGTAAGTCTATTTCTTTCACCAGGTAGGGGAAGTTTTCTGTCATTATTTCTTCAAATAGGTTTTCAATATCTTGCCCTCTCTCTTCTTCTGGTACCCCTATAATTCTGATGTTGGTACGCTTGAAGTTGTCCCAGAGGCTCCTTACACTATCTTCATATTTTTGGAATCCCTTTTCTTTTTTCTTTTTCGGTTGGGTATTTTTTGTTTCTTTGTATTTCAAATCTTTGACTTGATTCTTGGGATCCTCTTGTCTGCTGTTGGATCTCTGTAAATTATTCTTTATTTCAGTCAGTGTATGCTTAATTTCTAGTTGGTCCTTTTTCATGTCCTCCATGGTCTCACTATACTTATTAAGGGACTCACTAAATTTATCGGCGGTTTCCATAAAATTCTTGAAAAACCTTATAAACATGGCCTTGAACTCTATATCCAGTCGTTTGCTTTCCTCCATTTCTGCCATTTGTGACCTGTTTCTTTGTCTCCGCATTTTGGCTGCTTCCCTGAGTTGATAGAGTGGCTTTGTGTGCTAGGTGTCCTGTAGGGCCCAGTGGCTCAGCCTCCCCAGTTACCTGAGGTGGACACTCTTGGTGCACCCCCTTCTGGGCTTTGTGCACAGTCTTGTTGTAGTTATGCCTTGGTTGTTGTAGGATCACTGGGAGGAATTGACCTCCAGGCCAATTGGCAGTGAGAATCAGCTGTGTCCGCAGTGGGAGAACTTCTGTGCTGGAGACACCCTTCTGGGGCAAGACTTTCTTCAGTGGGGCTTTGTTGCTCACTGAGACTGCACCCTGAGTGTGTACCTTATGGATCTGAAGAGTTGTGATCTCGATGGTCCCCCTCTGACCACTGGGTACAGTGGCTCTTGGATCTAAGGAGGTGCTAATTTAGCCTCTGCCTGAGGTTACACAGCAGAAGCTACGAAGAGAACTGCAGATTCCCCTTCCTTTTTTGGAGTTTGGAGGTGCCCTGATGAGGCTCAGCTGTGAAGCAATGCAAGCTGCTGTGGGGCCTTGGGCCTTCTCTTGGAAGTTCTGGGTCTGTCTTGCCCAGCTGCAATTAGGTAATTATCAGGTTGCAAAGGGCCGGGGCATTCATATGCAAAAGCCTCTGCCTCAGCCTGGGTGGGGCGGGGTCTCAGGGAGTCAACAGGGTGGAGCAAGCAGCTATGGCAGAGCCTCAGCCCTGCCCTGAGGAGTAGCGCGTCTCAGTGTCCTGGTAACGGCTGCAAGCACCTCTGAAGGAAAGCCTCCCTCAAGTTCGCCCGCTGCCAGACAGTCCAGTTTCTCCCCGTATGAGTCCTGGGTCCCCAGAGACTTCCTGGAACTGGAGTTCAGAGCCGTCGGGAGCTTGTGACTCCCTCCGGATTTAAAAAGACAGCCGCGTCCTCAGGTGCCAGCCCCTTTCCGCGCGCGCGAGCCGCCATACCTCTGCACTTTACTTCTGCAGCTCCTCTGGCTCTCAGTGTGCTTTTCTTTCCTTCTAGTTGTAGAATTTACACTCAGCCAGCCTTCCTGTAGTTCTGGACGATGTCTGTTTTGTGTTTTTGCTGTACCTTTCAATTGTTGTGGGAGGCAGCAATTTCCCGGTGTTTATCTATGCTGCCATCTTAGTTTCTTGCCGATAAAGACTCTTCTATGATAATTCTTTAAACATCACAGCAATCCCGTCAGTCAGATACCATTATATCCTTATTTTATAGATGGAAATAATGAGACACAAGGAGGTTAAAATATGTGCCCAACATCCCCAACTTGTCAGTGGCGGAGTCAGGATTCAAATCCAAGTTGCCTATTTCCTCAGCCCATCCTGTTAACTACTAGGTGGTTGCAACCAACCCCTCTGTTGTCACCGATCCTCCAGGGTGGAATCAGACCTTGGAGTTAGAAGTGCACACTACCAGAAACATGACTGTTGATTTCTGTGAATTCAACCACCGGACCATTGCAGCAAATTGGTCTGTTTAGGTCCATAGGGGCAGAATGACTGTGAAAGGCTTGGAATTGTCATCTCCAAGAATGAAAGCCTGAAATATTAGTGGATCCTCATTGGACAGCAAAACTGATAAAGTAACATGATTCTGAGAGTGTTTGAAATGTGGGAGAAGCCCACAATGAGAAGGACTCAACAGAAAATATGACAGTCACTGGGCTTGACAGCCAAGGGACCCAGTAAAAGGCTTCTTTTAAAATGAATTTTCCTTTGGTTTTCTCTCTTGGCAGAAGGAATCAAAGTCGTCCCACTGAGTCTTTTCAGTTTGTTTCAAGCGCAGCTAATTGTGTTTGTTTGCCTCCCGAATCACATGTCTGCCTCCTCTCCCTTGCCTTTTCTAAGCTCTCTTGTCTGTGTGTATACTGTGGCTGCCAAAGGCATTCTCCTCACCTGGGACCCAGTTGGCTGACAACACAGAGTAGATGGTGAGAGGCCAACTCTGTCTCTCCCAGAGGTCTGACCTGGCCTCTGGTGTCCTACCCACCTCTGGAGGGAGGGGAGAGAGAGAGAGAGAGAGAGAGAGAGAGAGAGAGAGAGAGAGAGATTATATAATCTGGCTGTGAAACGAACCATGTCGTTTGCCTTGTATGTGCCCACTTGGTGTTAAGAACAAAGCAGAAAGCAAGTGAATACTATTGGTTGATCCAGAGAGCTTTGCTAGTTCAAGTTCAAGAAACTGAGTCTCCCTTTTCCCTGTTGAAACAAACATGACATTGACTTGTCTGATTAGCACTTTCCTTTGTCTTGGGGATCACTAACATTGGCTTGCTTCTCAACCCTTGGTCTCTTTTCCTTCCCCCTCCTCCACACAGTCCCACCACAGAAGCCATATAGCTGCTGGAGAGCTACCCAGCTCCTTAGCCTCTAGCCCAGGGGTCCTCAAACTTTTTAAACAGGGGGCCAGTTCACTGTCCCTCAGACCGTTGGAGGGCTGGACTATAGTTTAAAAAAAATATATGAACAAATTCCTATGCACACAGCCCCGGCAAAAACACCCGGCGGGCCGGATAAATGTTTTCGGCGGGCCGCATGTGGCCCGCGGGCCGTAGTTTGAGGACCCCTGTTAGCCCATGGAACACTGAAAGTTGGTGCTTGTTGAGATGCTGTTGAGGTACTTTTCAGAAAGAGCTTGTCCTTGTCCTTTTTCCTCAGCCCTTGTCCTTTTTCCGGGATTTTTTTTTTAAATATATTTTATTGATTTTTTACAGAGAGGAAGGGAAAGAGATAGAGAGTTAGAAACATCGATGAGAGGGAAACACCGATCAGCTGCCTCCTGCACATCTCCTACTAGGGATGTGCCCGCAACCAAGGTACATGCCCTTGACCGGAATCGAACCTGGGACCTTTCAGTCCGCAGGCCGACGCTCTATCCACTGAGCCAAACCGGTTTCGGCGGGATTTTTTTTTTTAATACATTTATTGTAAATATTTCAAAATAGTGGTTTTTTTTATGATTGATTTGACTTCCACTCTTTTATAAAGTAGGGGGGATGCCAAAACCGGTTTGGCTCGGTGGATAGAGCATCGGCCTGCGGACTGAAAGGTCCCAGGTTCGATTCCGGTCAAGGGCATATACCTTGGTTGTGGGCACATCCCCAGTGGGAGGTGTGCAGGAGGCAGCTGGTTGATGTTTCTGACTCTCTATCCCTCTCCCTTCCTCTCTGTAAAAAATCAATGAAAATATATTAAAAAAAAAAAAAGTAGGGGGGGAGGGGAGGGAAACAGCGGGTTGCAAGTTGCTTAGCTCTCCACAATAGATTTTGCTCAGGGATGGCACATACCTGGCTCCGTGCCCAGCTCCCTCCTGAGCCTGGTGCCCCTGAGAGCCTGTGGTAGACATGGTGCATCCATCACAGCACCTCTTCCTCTGAGCTCACCCCAGGCCTGGAATGCCTCTCAGTATGGGACTCCAGGAAGCCCTTATCAACCAGGTTGGCAGGAGGGTTGAAATCCATTTGCTGTTTCCTAAGTAAGTGGTCTGGAAAGCTCTTCCGAACTGAAACCCTACCAGCCTTTCTTGTGCTCACAGTAGGTCGCTAACAGCTAGGGATCAGCTCTCTCCTCTTTCACCAAAATCAGGTCAGAGGGAGGGGAAATACTGAACCCTCCTGGAGAGCAGATGACAGGGGGGAAATATATTTTTTAAAATATATTTTATTGATTTTTTACAGAGAGGAAGGGAGAGGGATAGAGTCAGAAACATTGATGAGAGAGAAACATCAATTCAGCTGCCTCCTGCACACTCCCCACTGGGGATGTGCCCGCAACCAAGGCACATGCCCTTGACCGGAACCGAACCTGGGACCCCTAAGTCTGCAGGCCGACGCTCTATCCACTGAGCCAAACCGGCCAGGGCGAAATATTTTAAATGTTGATGGTTCTCGGAGGATTTGGAGGTCGTGACTTTCCCTTTTCAACCCACAGTAGGTCTGTGGATTGGTTGGTTTAGTCAGTAACCAACTTCCATGGGAGAAATGGAATGCTTAGTGCTTAAGAGAAATATAAGGGAAATGGAAGCGGAGCCTGTCCTAAGGAGCTCTTCATCTGGCATAGCAGTTGTATTAAGCTGAGTTAAAATTCAGTGTAGTTTAATGAGATGTGAAAGCAAGAAACTTAGTTAACTCTCAGGTGATTAGCAATTCTCTTTACCTTTGAAGAAACTTGCAGGATATTAAGAAAATGCATATGAAACAACAGGATTTCCTTGACAGAAGATGTGTTAACTGTTCATGACCACGTTATAGATGGTGCACTGGGCTGTAGGAACGGCCTGGGCCAGTCTGTAGTCACCAGGAATCATTACCTCCTGGTGAATTGTGGGGAAGAAGCTGTGCGGGCTGCTCCAGGCCTGGCTGCCCCTGGAAGATTGACAGAGGATGATGCCAGGCTGCTGTCTGGGCGGTTAGGATCAGGCTGTGTGAGCACAAGTGTGGTTTTCTCTTGTTTCAAGCAACAGAACATTCTTTTGCCAAAAGAAAAAAAAAAAAAGTCAAATCAAGGCTCATTCTGGGATGCTCTGACTTACCAGGAAGGACTGGCAGAGGTCCTTTTCCATATCAGAAGTCTCAACTGGAGGGAGAAAGACGGGGGGGGGGGGGGGGGGGGGGGGGGGGGGGGCGCAGGCGCCATCCAGGTCAAACAAGCATTAGATTGGCCAGGTATTTTAAAGGTATATGTAAAGAATCAGGTTAGATTTAGAGCTCCTGCCACCGCCCCCCTTAAGTGTGTACTTTTATCTCGCATTGCTTATCTAAAAATCACAGAAATCACTTCTGGCTTACTATTATTCTTTAATTTCTCCATCTTTTTGGATATCATACGAAAAGAAATCAACGACAACAAAACACAAAACATCATTTGCTGTTGTTATTTTGGAATAACAAATAGTCCGAAGTAGTCGAATATTCTGAGTGGGATGAATGGCTGGTGACGCTGAAATAGAGTTGGGGAATAATTGCAACTGTCAGTAGATACTACAATCCTTTGTCCAAGGGAGCGCTGGGGTGTTGGAACTGAAACTGTAAATACTGACCTTGAATTTTCTGGTAACAATAAGTTCTTGTCTCTTCCCAAGACCATATGATCTGTGGAACTTGCTGGAATAGCCTATGGCTGATACTGTACCTTTTGTTTTCTAAAGACACAGGAACTTTAAAATGCACCCATTGGGGTTAAAATCCTCTTATTGAAAAGCATTTTCTTTGAATGTTAATTTCGTGGTGAAGTTACGTAATGTTGGCTTTTCCATACTGGATAAGCTTGCAGCTGGGAAGTAATACTTTCTGGACCTGCAGTCATCTTGTCTTAGGCATGTAATTACATTCTTTTTTTTTTTTTTTTCAACTTTAATTCAGAAATCTTAAGTCATTGGCCTTTATTATTCTCAGTTTACAGATGGCGCTATTGGTGCCAGAAGGATTGTGGTTTATTTTTAAGTATGTGATTCATTTAATTTGAAGAGAGCAGGATTTGGGCCTTATGCCTTCCTTGCCTCCAAGATCAATACAACCGCAAAGAAGGAAAAGTTGTCTCATTTTTAAATGGACTGTATAATGGATGTGTCTTACTGATATTAATTACAGTGTATCTACTACAGTATTACTTAGATTAATCAAAGTCTTCAATTAAGCTAATTTTTACTGACATCGTCCACTTTGAAAAAAACACAGAAATCACAGGGAAATAAAGTCCTACTAGAACTTTTGTTTAAGATCAACTTCCCAGTAGGGCTCTAGGCTCCCCAGAGACACCCACCATCCAGTCTTCTCAACCATTGGGAGGTCCATTATCCGAGCTGCATAAGGATCACTGAGATAGAGAAGGAGATGAAGGACTCGGATGGTTATGAATTATTCACATTATTTTCACTTACACATTTAGTAAAGTAAACAAACACATTTTATTTTTTTTAAAATATATTTTATTGATTTTTTTACAGAGAGGAAGGTAGAGAGATAGAGAGCCAGAAACATCGATGAAAGAAACATCGATCAGCTGCCTCCTGCACATCTCCTACTGGGGATGTGCCCGCAACCCAGGTACATGCCCTTGATCGGAATCGAACCCGGGACCTTTCAGTCCGCAAGCCGACGCTCTATCCACTGAGCCAAACCGGTTTCGGCAACAAACACATTTTAGAATGATTTTCAATAAATAAAGCAGAAACAGCATTTCCTGAGTAGTATAGAAGTTTGGGAATTACCTCTGGAGCAAGACTTCCTGTGTGCGGATTCTGGCTCCACTACTTCTGGCTGGGTGACTTTGGGCAAGGGACTTAACCTGTTTCCTCATCTGTGCTCTGTGGTTGAAGGGTCCTGGGTTCGGTTCCGGTGAAGGGCACATGCCTGGGGTTGCGGGCTTGATCCCCAGTGGGGGGTGTGCGGGAGGCAGCAGATCAATGACTCTCATCATTGATGTTTCTATCTCTCTCTCCCACTCTCTTCCTCTCTGAAATCAATAAAAATATATATTTTTTAAAAAAAAATTAAAAGCATGAGAACATAATAAATCACAAGGTAAAAAGTGATACAGAAAACAAAGAAAAAGAGCAGAGTAAGGGGGTTCTAGGTGCTGGAGAGGGTGCAGCTCCGTTACTAGGGCAATGAGGCTGTTGAGAAGGTGGGATTTGAGCAAGCACTGGAAGGAGTTTTTTCCTCCTGGCTGCTGTTGTGAGCAGTGTCCGAACCTTCCAGGGCCCGCAGGCGGTGTGTGGCGGTGCTTAGGCCACGAGCAAGTGGTGTATGCCTTTAAAGCTCATGCTGGCGGGCAGCTGATGCAGAAGTCATGGCTGTGGGCATTTCAACTCGATTGGAAAAACAATCCGGGCCCTCAGGTAGCACTTGCACAGATTATAATCACATGTCACCTGAGACTTGAGGTTATGTTACAGTGAAGAGAAATGGCTGCTTTTATACTTGGCCCTTTCTAAAGCGAAGCTCCATAACCCAGAAATGACAGTCAGGAGTCTGACTTTTTAGTTTGTCCTGAGTGCATATTGCTTAAGCCACTTTTTTTTTTTATTTCTTAATACATTTTATTGGGGTGACATTAGTCAACATAAACATATAGGTTTCATGTGTGGATTTCTAAGTTACAAGATCTGTATATAGCACCATGTGCCCACCACCCAAAGTCAAATCTCCTGTCACCTCATATTAGGACCCCCTTCTCCCCTCCCCTTGCCTCTGGCAACCACCACACTGCTGTTTGTGTTCATAAGTTTCAGTTTTATATCCCACATATGAGTGAAATCATATGGTTCTTAGCTTTTTCTGTCTGACTTATTTCACGTCGCATAATGTTCTCAAGGTCCATCCATGTTGTTGCAAATGATGCTCTTTCATCCTTTCTTATGGCGGTACTGGATTCTTGAATTGACTTTTCCGCATCTCACTTTTTAACCACTTCCATAGCTAATAAGAAAGAAGTATGATGAGTATGAATCTCTACTTTGGAATCAGGAAGAAGTCTCTAGCCGTGCTCCCACCCCCACCCCACTGACCTTGGAGGAGCGGTGGACACCTGCGGGTAGACAGCCACCTTTGCCACTCCACAAGCCTGTCCCTGGCCAAGGATTCTGGAACTACTCCACAGCCATTCAGCACACGCGTGGCTATTTGTGACTCTGTCCCCAGGCTAATGTTGTGTAATAATTGCTGAGGTCACAGGACGAGGTGGGAGGAGGAGGAACAGATTTCCTCCTTAAATCCTGTCTATGCTGATGACAATAAACACTGGTTGACCAAAATAAGCACAGCACCAATCTTGAAAATACCCCTCCTCCCCCAATTTTTAGAAACATTCTTATCTGACCAGTATTTGATTTTTAGTTCTGAACAAAATTCTTATACATTGTTTTGGCATAAATGTAATATTTTGGGTGCTTTGACAATAAGTAGAGGAGGGAGAATGTTTTCCTTACCTTTACTCATAAGCAACTGCCTACCGTCATTTAGCTCCAGGCAGTCATCTGGCTGGGAGTGTCCCCCTGCACTGCCAGTGTCTCCCAACATATAGTGTGGATGATAGAGACAGGCTTCTCGTGACCCCTGTGGTGAAATGATAGTACATAGGAATGTCGCAGTCAATATATATATATATATATATATATATATATATATATATATATATACTGTCGTCATGAGAGGTATGTCCTTAGATGGTGATAGCAGTACTTAGTAGCAAAAGAAGGAAAGCTTAGTGGATTCAACAGATATTCATCGAAGGTCTGCTCTGAGCAAATATATGTGCCAGGCTCTAAGTGGGGAGGAGAGGGAATGTAATGCCATGTTACACAGGACTTGTTCATCAGAAACGTATGGCCTGCTAGGAGTATATGAAAAGTACTCAAATATCTACAGGACAGAATTGTATGTAATGGCATCATTTAAGTGATGCAAACTGAAGTTTGCAGGAGAATGGACGGAGGCTGTAGCTCTGACTGGGTGAGTTAGATGCATGGGGGAATCGAATCGGCATCTGAGAGGTGCCATCAGGGAAGGTAATGGGGAAACAGCCTCCTGGGCAGAGACCTGCAGAGGAAGCCCCTTCTAGGCACGTGCTCAAGAAGACATGTACGAACTGCACCACAACCTTACTTGTCAGGGGAAATAGCTGAAAACAGCCTGCATGTCCATCCACAAGAGGATGGACAGATAAATTGTGGCATTCAGAAAATATTCAGCAGAGAAAATGAATCAATTAGAGAATGATGTCATAACTAATGTGGAAAAAAACACAAAGCATGTATTAAATGAAAGAAAGAAGGCTGCAGAATGTTAGGTACAAAATTTACATAAAGGTTAAAAATATTTTAAACAATATATGTTTATGGATACTGTATTTAATTTCATGATTTTATTATAGCATATATATATATATATACACACACACACACACACACACACACATATATATATATATACATATATATATATACATATATACATATATATATATATATATATATATATATATATATATATATATATATATACTGTACCCGGCCACGCGTTGCTGTGGCGCAGTCTGGTTAAATGGAAAAGAAAGAAAAGAGAAAGCGCATGTTTCTAATATGTTTAATTTCACAATGCTTGTGGGTATACAATATTTTTTGTTGTTCCATTGTCTGTGCAGATATAGAGATTGTCTGGTTTGCCGACTCTAGAACACGCAACATATAATTGTCCAAGTGAGAAGCAATCCGCATCTAGATCAAAACTGCACAATTCTAAAGATTGGCCCTGAGCTTTGTTGATGGTGATTGCAAACGCCAATCAAATTGGGAATTACAATCTCTTAAATTGAAATGGCATATCCTTTGGAATCATAGGAATGCGAGGAATGAGGACATCTTCACCTTTGAAAGGTCCTGTCAAGATTGTTGCTTCTACGAAGTTGCTCATTAATTTTTTTACTGCAAGCCGCGTGCCGTTGCAAAGCTTTCGCTGGTTGATATTTCGCAACATGATAATTGGCACGCCGATTTTCAATTGCAGTACGTGCGGTGGCATCTCTGGCAGATTGAGTGAATTCAAAAATTCTGTTCGATAATTAACTGCTTCATCTGCTTCCACAACAGTGTCGACGGACTCGTATGTGACTGCCTCGCTTTGAATGTTAGACTGAATACTATTGTTAAGTTCGTAGACGTCTTGGTTCTTGGCCGCAAGAATAGCTCATTCACTCAGCCAATTGTGATTCTTATAATTGGTTTGAATATTGGGAAATATTTTTCAACCAATTCTTCTTTTGAGGTCACTAAATTGCAGAAGTTATGAGGCAATGAAAATCATCCTGAGGTCAGATCAACCGGCACCTTTTCGTTCCCAATTTCCAGCAATTGATGTGAGAATATCTCAGCTGATCGATCGTTTTGCAGCTGGACACGCATATTTGTAGTTAATTTTATCTACAATTTATTTATTTATTTATTTATTTAAAATATATTTTATTGATTTTTTTTACAGAGAGGAAGGTAGAGAGATAGTTAGAAACATCTATGAGAGAGAAACATTGATCAGCTGCCTCCTGCACATCTCCTACTGGGGATGTGCCCGCAACCCAGGTACATGCCCTTGACCGGAATCGAACCTGGGACCTTTCAGTCTGCAGGCCGACGCTCTATCCACTGAGCCAAACCGGTTTCGGCTTATCTACAATTTATAATTGTAAACAGAAACATTGAAATGGAATCATAAAATATTTAGTATAGCATGTTGCTTTTACGTCCAACAGATGGCGCTGTTTTTTTTTAAAAAAGCATGTTTTTACCTGTCACAGGTGTGACATCTATATAATAGTAGGTATATAGGTATATAAAAACATGCGCGTATTCGAATGCAATGTTGTGTCAAAATTTCAAAGCAATCGGTGAAGAACTTTTGGAGATTTAAGATTTTGAACAAATGAACATTTTGAATAAATGCACACATATATATATAACCCTAATATGCAAATAGCCCAAATGGCGGAACAACCGAACAACCAGTCCCTATGATGTGTGCTGAACACCAGGGGGTGCGCACGGAACATGGTGGGCATAGGCTGCAGCAGGATTGTAGAGCAGGTGAGTGGAAGCGCCACACCAAGGCGGGGCACCCGCTGCTGGCTCTGGAGCTACCACTCGCACCCGTTGCTAGTGCTCAGCACTGGCCCCAATAGTTCAGCACCATCAGCGGGTGCCAGCAGTGGCTGCTGGCCCCAATCGCCCCTCAGGGCTTCTCCACCTCCCCCTGTTCCTGAGGGGTGATCGGGGCTGGCATCCACCTCTCGCACCCACTGCTGACGCTGGCCCAAATCACTCCATGCCGTCAGTGGGTGTGAGTGGGGCTGGTGTCATCAGCACGTGGGAGCGGCTGCAGCAGAAGCAGGGCTGCCAGCAGAGTGGGGACCGGGGGGGGGGGGGGGGGGGCCGCAGTGGGAGGGGTTGGGCTGGGGCATGGAGTATGGGCCGAGACCCATCCTTGTCCCCACTGCATTATCCTCTATACTTCTCTGTGTGCCAGAAGTGTTTCATAATTTTTAAATGAAAGAGGAAGTCATAGGGCATGTTTAGGAATACTAGATGGGGTGGTAGATCAGGGTTTTCAAACTTTAACATGAACTTTGCTAAGAAATATATTTTATTTCAGGGACCGGGAGATTCGTGACAGTACTTTAATATGCAGGATGCACCCTGACATGCTCTGTTCTATTTCCTCTGTTTTGTTCTGCATAAAAACAAGCTGTGGGTCCATGAGGGCCAGGGCATGGAAGGCTCAGCTGAGAGCCTCGGAAATGTGAGCTTTAGTTGGCAAAGAGGAGAGGGCTCCTGGCGGCTTTGGGACGTAGCATCATCAGGCCTGAACTTCAGCCCAGTCAGGTCAGATGGAACTGGGGCCAGAGACTGGAGGGTGCAAGGTCAGGTAGCAAGGCAGTTATCACCATAGTGTAGCTGGGGCAGGACACAGGCCTACAGGGGAAGTGAAATAAGGAATAGGTTTGGGATAAGCTGCACTTTTTAAAAAGGGGGATTTGATGTCTGGGATTTGCGAGGAGGAGGAAGAAAAGGAGAAATTATGCTTTGCTTTCAAGGCTTGGTGACTGGGAAGTTGGTCCCACCAATAACTAGAACTAGGTACCGCAGGAGAAAGTTTGTTTTATTCACACAGTGCTTAAAGTGCTGATGGGACATCCATATGAGTAAGGTGACGTCTCGGTTGAGGATTAAAAGCATGAATTTATAGTGGTCTCAGAATGTTTTGTGACTTTCCATACTAGTACACGCCCCTTGTGAGGAAGAAAGAGAAGTCACGTGTAAGCAAGGCGGATCAGGCAGGTGGATCCAGCGAAGGGGTGGGGGTGAGGAGTCTGGCCAGGGGAGATGAGAAGTGGCAGGCTGGGGGCCCAGTTTGTGTAGAGACAGCAGCGGGGCCAGATGAGGAAGGTGGACTGAGAGAGAAGAAAGGCCGGAGGACTGGAGGGCGAGGAGCCCAAGTGTGTTTGCAGAGGCGCGGGAATGGTACCGGTGGGAGTCAGGAGTGTTGGGATCAGGAAGGGGAAACTTCACATCTGAGATCTTGGAGTGAAAGTAATCCTGAAGGATCAGTAATCACAGGGAGGTAGGACCTGCAGGCTGAGTGGGTGCTTGTCACATAATGGAGGTGGGAGTGGAGCTGTGTGACAGTTCACAGTCATTGATCTGAACCAAGTAGGTAGACCTTTCAAACAAAGCTCCTCTATGGAATAACAAATGATTCTCTGCCAGGTCAGCTACTGATTATGAATGACTACTTCACACTGTAGGAGAGGCCACGCTGGGAAGTGGAGTGAGGTCAGGGGTGCCCTTAGGGGAATGAGCCCTTATGGAAGGCTTTGGGACAGGTGTCCTGGATAATATACCTAGGATGTTAGAGAGCCGGGATTCCTCGTCTGTCGTCAGCTCAGAGGCAGACGGGCACTCACTTTTCAGCTATCTCTTCCTTTTCTGTTCTTGTTTGATGGGCTTTCTTTTCCTGAGACACAGGTGGCTGGGCTTTTGGGACACAGAAATCAGAAGCAGAGAGGTCTGCCCGTACCTTAGGGCTGATTTGGGTTGGGGCTTTGATTAGGTCGCTTACATTCTCTTTGCTTCAGTTATCCTCACAATCAAGTAACACAAACTAAAAATGTTTTAATGTTTTATTTATTTTTCTTTTTTATTGAATATATTGGGGTGACATTGACTGATAAAGTTATAGGTTTCAGGTGTACAATTCCATAATACATCATCTGTATATTGTATTGTGTGTTCACTCCCCCGAGTCTAAAACAATTTTTTGTAAAGTTTTATAAAGGAAAAAGCAAGTATATCCACTTACAACATAACGCCGGGGAGTGCATTGGATGTGCTTGATGTAACAGGATGTGTTTCATTCTGCTTGAGGCTGTTGCTAAACCTCACAGAGGAGATTATATCTCAGCCCGCGTGTGAGAGCAAGCTTTGCCAGGCAGAGAGGGGCACAATTAGCATTGGCAGTGTGATGTGTGCGGCTTGTTCAGGGAACCAGGACAGTCTATTCTGCCCTCTTCTGAGCAACAAGGATAGAAAACTAGGTCTCCTGACTCCTGCTCCAATGTTATTTTGCTTTTTTTTTTTTTTTCCTGCCTGGCCTCTGTATTTCCTGTATCTCTGCTTAGGCATTATTGGGCACAAAAGTACTACCAGTGGTAGGGAGAGATAGGCCCAATGCGAGCAGATGATTGGAAATCAGTTAACAATTTAAATACGGTTAAGGATACTCACCATGTTGAAGATTCACACACAGATAAACAAGAGCCGACTCAAATGTTGTTTCCTTTTGAAAAATGCCTCCCATGTTCATTATCTCACCTCTCACCAGTTTTACCTTTAGAAGCAAAGAAGGCCAAAGGAGAGTCTTATTTCACTTTTGTGTTTGAACAATTTTCTATTGACACGTTCTGGGGCACCTTTCCTCTGATAGTTGCTGATAGGAGAACTACAGAATGTGTAAGTCAGTGTTCCTGTCCCTAGGAGCTTGCAACCCAACACGCAGGAGAGACGAGGCTCTCTACACACAGCAGTGGGGCAGCAGGCGAGTCCGGATGTTCTGATACCAAACGTGGGGGATAGGTAGGTTAAGTGTTCACGGAGCAAAGAAATCAAGATGGCTTAGAGAAGACTTCTTTTTAAAGCTTTTTAAAAAATAGGATTTTATTGATTTTTAGAGAGAGAGAGAAGAAGGGAGAGGGATAGAGAGAGAGAAACATCGATGAGAAACATCATCCATCAGCTGCCTACTACACGCCCCCTACTGGGGATTGAGCCCGCAACCCGGGCAGTGCCCTGACCGGGAATCAAACCAGTGACCTCTTGGTTCCTGGGTCAACGCTCAACCACTGAGACACACTGGCCGGGCTGGAGAAGACTTCTTCATGGCCATTGTGGCCTAGAACTAAGGCCTTGGGGATATCTAAAAGAAACGGAAAATGGAGCGACTTACTTGTTTCTTAGTAGCAAATAAAAAGCCTTCGTCTTGGGACCACCCAGGGAGTGCACTGCCTCAGCTGCAGAAGGTTTAACTTCTCACAGCTAGGAGACCGCATTCCTCACATAGTGCTCCAGCCCAGGCTTAATTTGCTAGCAGATCCCTCTGCTATGGAAAGTACCATTCCAAGATTGATTTCCTGCCAGTGGAAATCTGCATGCAGCTCGATTGAGGGTTCACCTGGGCTGGCCCAGGCCCCAGCAGGTTTGCAGATGGGACAGAGCTTCCTGCAGCAGAAAGGCTAGAGGCCGCGCTGCTAAAGCCAAGCCACACTAATGAAGCTGCCAGTTACACCCTTGGGGGAAGTCCTGGGAGACTCCGGTCCCCAGGCTTTCATTAGCAGGTTTCAGGGAGCAGAGCTCACCTTGACCCAAACAGGAAGTCTCCGAGGAAAAAAATGATCACCTCCAGCTAACTGTTGGTTGACCTTAGATTGCTTCAGTGTGTTCCAAATTCCCCAGCTCCTCCGAATTCTTCCACCACAATAAACACAGTGCTGTTTATTGCACGTGGAAGGTGTGTGCTGTGCTGTTTGAAAAATAGTACCTGCTGAAGTGGGAAGATGAGCTGAGACATGGAAAGTATAGGAAGTAGCAATAAAGAAAATTCAGATTCGGCAGTCATGCTCCTTGGTATTTGCCCAAATAAGTTGAAAACGTATGTTCTCAGAAAAAGCTGCACATGGATGTTTAGGGCAGATTTCTTCATAATTTCCAACTAAGCCACACTGGCTAGGGCGGGACACATAGTTTTAATTTGCTTCTTTCTTGTAATAATATCTTTCATTCATTTATTCAGCAAATCTTTGTTGACCATCTACTATGTCCTAGTCAATCTAAGTGCAGGGGAGACTACAGTGAAAAAAAAAATAGAACACATGTATTTCATGTGCATCTTTCTGTAACAATAAAGGTAAATATATCTACATAAATATTTAAATATATGCATAGTATCCTATTTTATAGATTTATCATAATTTATTAAATCAGATCTCCCATTTGGGATATCAAGATGCTATTTATGTTTTCTGGGTTTTCTTTTTTTTTTAAGTATATTTTTATTGATTTCAGAGAGGAAGGGAAAGGGAGAGAAAGATAGAAACATCAATGATGAGAGAATCATTGATTGACTGCTTCCTGCACGCCCCACACTGGGGATCGAGCCTGCAACCTGGGCATGTGCCCTTGTCCAAAATCGAACCTGGGATCAGTCAGTCTGCAGATCTACGCTCTATCCACTGAGCAAACCGGCTAGGGAAGGTTTTCTTGAGTATAGAGAGGATATGTGTTGACCATGGGTGAATCAGAGTTCATGTTAAAATTATCTCTGCTAATAATAGGATTCTGCCAGTGGTGCCGTTCTTTAAAATGTGACTTTGTAAACAGCGATATATTTGGCAGATGTGGCAACAAAGGTTGGTGTGGGCCCAGCTGCCTCTCACTTGATGGACGACTGTGGAGATCCTGGCGGCGTCTGAGGCTATTGGCAACGCCATCTCTGTCTCTGGTGGGACCAGAGGCTGCTCCAAGCATGGCTCCAGCTCTTAACAATCGCACACCATGTCGGCACTTTGGCTGCTGTTCCTTCTCGGCCATTTATAGCTCTGCAGTGATGTGTGAGCTGGGTTTCTGTGGATTCTGGAAGCGTTCTTCTGCCCTCTTTAATGGAAATGGCTGTTTTGTCCTCTGTCCAATAAGCAGCAGGCCACCTCCCTGCCATCTGTGCGAGCCCCCACACAGCGACGTGAGGTGATGACACAGGAGCTCTTTGTTGGTGGTTTTAGCACACTGTTTGATCCTCCATACAAAGCAAAACACAGCCCAGATGAATTATGGGATTTTACAGTAATGGAGTCTGTAGAGACTGACTCCTATTTTATAGACTAGAGGACTGAGGCAGGGAGAGGTTGAGTGATCTGCCTACAGTCCCTTCATTAGTGGTAGAGCTAGATTTAGAAGTGGGAACTGTTTCTTCCTCGTCCAGTGTTTTTCCAGGGAATCTGCTCAACCAAACCTGCGATCCGTTCCAGTGAGGTCCTTGTAATAGACCAAAGAACACCAGTGTTTTGGAGCGTTTATCTTTGGCCTTCAGATAAAATGTCACCAGATGGCACCAAACTATTTGCATTTCCCAAACATGGAGCTTTTTATTTCATTCTCTGCTTTACCCGGGGAAAGGTTTTAGAGAGCATGCTGCGGGAGCAGTGGAATCAGTGACTGTTCTCATGGCTGCCTGCTTTCCTCCAGCAGGCTGATCAGCAGCCTGATCTATAGGTTTATCACTGGAATCTCTCACCGCCCCAGTCTGCAAGCCAGCCGCAAGGACGCATGTCTCTTTAAGATGAAAGAGGCCTGCGGGGTTTGTGATCACTTTTTATCTGGGTTGCACACCCACTTGGATTGTCTGATAGACTATGTGGCAGTCCCATTTCCTTCTCTTGGAGAGTACTGGACTCTGATTTACAAATAAACTCAGTGGCAAAGAACTGAGAAGTTTGCAATACTGATTGCTTTTGTAGGGCCAACTGCAAATTATTTTTGTGGATGGAGCAAAGCAGTGTTGCAGTAGCATATCTGGAGTTGCATATCGCTGAAAAATATTTGGGTTTAATCGTAGAGTGCATTTTTTGAGGACATAGTGGTTAATAGCTCAGTCACTAGGGCTGACTGCTTCAGGTTACTTCCTGGCTCTGCAATTTACTGTGTAGCCTTGGGCAAGTTAATGAATCTCTCTGTGCTTCTGTTTCCTCATCTGTAAAATGAGAATGATGATATAGTCAGGTGGCTCACTTGGTTGGATTGTCCTCCCATATACCAAAAGGTTTCAAGTTCGATTACCAGTCAGGGCACATATGTAGGTTGGAGCACATATAGGAGGCAACCTATCAATGTTTCTCTCTCATCTCTCTCCCCCCCCCCCATCCTCTCTCTTAAAAATCAATAAAAACATATCCTCGGGTGAGAATTTTAAAAAAGAAAAAGAAATAGTGCCAATGCCAGATAGTTATTGGGAAGTTTAATGAGTTAATCTTTAATAATAAAAGGATAATGTGTTAATTAGACCAAACATCTTCCAGATGTCCTTCCTGACAAAGCTGGGGCCCAGGTGCCTGCAGTCGGCCCCAGGCAAGCTGGCTGGGGTCCTGGGTGCCTGTGGCTGGCCGGAGGGAAGGAAGCCCGGGTCTCGGGTGCTGGAGGAAAGCCGGTGCCAGGACCCCAGGGGAATGAAGGCCTACTCTTGCACGAATTTTCGTGCATCAGGCCTCTAGTCCAAATAATAAAAGCCTAAGTGACCATTACAGCAGAATGACCAGTTGCTATGATGTGCACTGACCACCAGGGGGCAGACGCTCAATGCAGGAGCTGCCCCCTGATGGTCAGTGCACTACCACAGGGGGGTGCTGCTCAGCCAGAAGCTGGGCTCATGGCTGGTGAGCACAGTGGTGGTGGTGGGAGCCTCTCCCACCTCCATAGCAGCACTTAGGAACAGTGAGCCGAGTGGTAAGGAGCAGCGAGCAGGTGGGCGGTAAGGAGTGAGGGGTCCTGGACTGTGAGAGGGATGTCCGACTGCTGGCTTAGGCTTGATCCCCTGCAGGCGAACATCCCCCAAGGGATCCTGGACTGCGAGAGGGTGCAGGCAGAGCTGAGTGACACCCCCTGCCCTGCCTCAGAGCACAAATTTTGTGCACTGGGCCTCTAGTATTTGTGAAGAGCCTAGAATACTGCAGGGTATATGATAAACACCATATAAGTGTTTGTCACTATCATTATTCTGACATTTTCATTCCATGCATTCATTTATTCAACAACAATTTATTGGAACATCCCCCATGTGGGAGACACAGTGATAGGTGATAAAAGATTCTCAGCCCTCAAAGGATCTTTACAGTGTAGTGGGCGGAGAGACAAGTAATATAAAGTGGGCATTGGCGCTGTACGGTAGGGAGAGTGCTGTAAGGGAGCAGCGATTTTTCAACCCATGTGCCGCAACTCACTGGTGTGCTGCAAGAATTTTTAAAACATGCAATACCTGACTATTTAGTCAGGGCCACTGACCTCTTTTCCATAGATTGTCAAATTTTAAAAAATGACAACCAACACAACACTAGCCATCTAGTGTGTATAAATCAAAGTTACACCTACTTTTTGTCAGATCGGCAAAAAATACATTGTTTTGGTGTAATGCAGAACTTTAATAATAAGCTTATGTGTGCCATGAGATGAAAAGGTTGCAAATTGCTGTAATGGAGGACTACAAATGCAGTGGGCAGGATAGTAGTACCTGAGGGGAAGGCTTCACAGGGGAACCTGAGCTGGGTCATGAAGGATAAATAGGAGTTGGCCAGGAACAGCCCAACCTCCCAACATCCAAACTATTATTTCTTTTATTCCTCAGTCTTGCCCAAAAGAAGGAAATTGGTGCCATATGTCTGGGCCTAAAGAATTTATCAATTCAGTAAATGATTGTTGGGTGTATGATTATTTTATTTTTTTAATTGATTTTAAAAAGAGAGGAAGGGAGAGGGAGAGAGAGATTAAAACATTGATGGGAGAGAAACATCAATTGACTGCCTCCTGCATGTCCCCCACAAGGGATTGAGCCCGAAACCTGGGCATGTGCCCTGACCTGGAATCGAACCTGCGACCTCTTGGTGCATGGGTCGACGCTCAGCCGCTGAGCCACACTGGCTGTGCAAGGCGTGTGATTATTTTAGACAGGGGAAGTTGTGCACCATGCAGTCCCTGCCCCTGAAGGAGCTTGGGACGTGAGCAGAGTGAACCCGTGATCGGGAGCCCAGGAGAGAAGTATGCTGGGGCCTCTTCAGGAAGATCTACATCCCAGCTGCCTCAGCAGAGGAGTTAGTGTGCACCCTGTGCAAGGGAGGCCATTCTAAGGGAGCATCTTAGTTGACTCATGGCCACATGAGTTTGGGGAGGGTGCGTGGGGACAGAGGCCAGGAATGAGGGAGGGGCCCTCACTCAGGGCCGGCTGTGGGAAGGCTGAGAAGTGTGTTCTGCAACAACATCATGATGCCAATGTGTGCTTCCTCCAAAACGGGCTCCCAGACTTCACAGCTGGCCCTTTGAAGCTTCACTGCAGGTAAGGCCTGTCTAGGGAGGTGGCCGGACCCCACTGGACAGCGGCTTCTGAAGTCAATGATGATAAAGAGTTATAACTTATTACCATGGCTGTGGCAGTGGCGGCTGCTCTCACACAAAGGGAGAATTTTATGGCGTGGAAGAGGTAGTTGCCAAGCAAAGGATTAAAAATTAATCCCCACTCTTCCCAATCATTAGTTTAGAATTTTTTATGACCTTGGACTTCCAAAGGGACATTGAGGTCCTTGTCACCCACAGATAGAGGACCTAGATCGTTTTACCACCTCATTGCTGAGGGAGATAAGAGATGGTGTCCTGAGTTGGAGGCCATGGAGGTCAGGTCCCTGGAACTTGCGGTGAGTGTTGGGTTACACACTCCAGAGGGTGGAGTTAAGGAGCCCCTGAGACTGATGTGGCTGCATTCTAAGGATCATTGAGAGAGACCTCATTTTCAAGGGAAATGAAGATTCTGCCTTTTTATTTTTATTTTATTTTTTTTCCTGTGCACCCTTTCCTTTGAAGTTAAAGTGAATATCCTTTTGGTCTTATACTTCTCTGTTTCTTATTTCTATAAACCTCTTCCTCGTTCAGTTTCTGTAAGTGAGAGAGAAGTGGCAATGATTTCATGATCAGGATTTGTCAACATAAAGCCAGGAGAGGTCATGTTGGTGAGATGAGGGCTGGAGAAACTCAGGGTCAGACGGGGTTTTCTGGAAATTGCCAATAAAGCAGCATCGTAATCTGTCTTTTCTTCCTCAGAACAAACAGATGCCAGTTGGCTCCCAGGTCTGAACTGGACTTAGTTCCAACCAATAGACAACCCAGACCCGCGGTGTTAATCTTTAGAAATTCAGTCGTGTCGTCAGCTTATAAAAACCTGCTATTGTGTCAGGCATCCTATTTCCGAGGATGCAAAGATGAGCAGAAACTGTGCAGTCATGTGTTATTCAGCTCTGGATACAGAATGGCCTGCGATTGCTTTGGGCGCCCAGAGATGACGGAAACTCGCTTGATCAACGCAGGTGGGCATGCCGGGCCACATCTGCAGCGAGTCCTACAGCCCATATCCCAGACACAAAATCAAACCGACATTTTCATCTGATTTCCCACTATGTTGGTATCTAAAGAATAGAGCCCTTTAATTCCCCAGAGCTCGAACAAGCCCAGTGCCCCTAGATTACATGCTTCTCCGTCACCAGCATCAGCACAGTTTGAAATGTCGTCCCATGTCCCAGGCCCAGCCCTACAGTGCATCCACCTGATCTGGGACCTGTGTACCCCGCCGTTCCACCTTCTGGTGTCCCCCTCCCTTACCCCTGCCATGCTCTGACACCAACTGCCACCCAGGTCAGTTGGAATCTCCATCTATTAACCCCCAGGTTCTCAATCCCTCTGCTCGCTGGCGGCAAAAGCACTGCTTAGCTTTTTCTTGTTTTGTTCATTTTGAATGAATTAAGGTATTCTGATGACAACTTTCTCTCTCTCTCTCTCCCCGACCCTTACCTGTCTTTCTGGCTGACACTCTGATTCTTAATAAGGTTCTCTAATTTTTATACTGAGCACTAGTTGATAGCTTGGTCCTGGTAGGGAATCACTGGCCTGTACTAGCTAAAGAAATGACTCAGTCCCAGGTTTCAGGGCCACCGTACAAGTAGATACAAGGCACGGAGGGGGCATTAGGTCGTCCACTCGTGAACTGCCCCCGCTTCTCCCACTGGAGATGGTCGTAATCATGGCAGATGTTTTGTGGACTTGGAACCAAGCGCTCTGTTAAACACTTTAAGGGCATGACGCCATAATAGTCCTTACATCAGCTTCTCTTTATCAGTCGCTCAACTTCTCAGATGACAGAGCCCAGGCTGGAGCTCATGGCTCGTCCTTGTGGAAGGCAGGCTCAGGTCTCTGGTGCCGATGTCCTCCTTCAGACCGCACACACGCCACCTGCCGCCTCCTCGGGCGCTCCAGGCTGCACAGGTCCTTATTTTGGCATAAGTGCTTTGACCTTGTTCTCGGCCTATAGCTCTCTTTCCCCCTCATGTTCTCTTGGGAATTCTGATTTTCCTTCAACACCCAGTTCAGGGATCACTTGTAGAAGCTTGTGCTCCCCTCCCTGGCCTTCTGTCTATTTTGCTTATGTTGGCAGAGACACCGTGAACCAGCGCTCGCCTCCGTGGAGCACACATCCATGTTTTGGTCATAACGTCCCTACTCGTCTGCCTCAGTAGAGTCTGACCTTGAAAAGCAGGCAGCATATCTTTTTATTCTTTGTATACCTAGCACAAAGGCCAGCTCATAGTAATACAGATAACGGCGGTACTTAGCTGTTACTGAGCACTCGTCTTGGGCCAGGCAGGGTGCTACGCACTTTATGTGTTAAATTCTCTCGTTTAGCCACCCCCAACCATCCATATGATACGTAAAATTACTACTCCCACATCGCAGATGAGGGAACTGAAGCTTAGTGAACTCTGTAACTTGCCCCAGGTTACCCAGGAAGTGGCCAAAAGCCAGGGCTTGACCCCAGGTCTCCCTGAACTTCTTTCACATTTTATTCATTTCCATGTCCTACATTTTAGACCATTTAGATATTTTTTTTTCTTTTTTCAATGTTGATTAAGGTGTGTGAGTAGGAAGACGACATTTTCTTCACTACAATTAGTAGTGCCCTGAGAAGCACTTGCTGTATCTCTCCCAGCGAAGGGTTCTGAAGGAAGGTTTTGCACTTTTCCAAGGAAAAGGGTTTGGGAAATACGAATTACAGAAGGTAACTGTAGACATGCTAAAAATCCATTTCTTTCCTCAGTAACTTCCCTTGAAACTTTGCAGCTATTTTAAGGACTATTTTATGAAATAATTGCCGTGCTTAGCTGGCTCATCTGTCAACAAAAATTTCAAATGTAAATTCAGTATTTGAGGGACCTAAAATTCATTGAGCAGAGATTTAAATATCCAGGAGAGACAAGCCCAAAACTACCTCCTTTCCAGAGCATAACTTAAAAAACAAAAAACAATCTTTGCAATTAGAGTTTATGTTAAATTTATTTAGTCAGATATTTCCCAGAATATACAAGGGTTTTTACCAACCTAATTGATGATTCATGTGTTTGTCTTTACTTTGAGTTCAAGTTACTATTGCTTATCTCAGATCTTCAAGTGACCAGTGAATATTTTAAGATTAGGTGCTCAAGAAATGTAGGCTATCATTAGTAATATCAATATTTGTAATTCTTATCCTATAGAACAAATAGCTAATATGCTAATCAGACCGAACAGCAGAACGACCATCTGGACAGATGAAGCCGGGGCTGCGAGGGCCGAGCCCCTTGCACAGATTTTGTGCGTCAGGCCTATAGTATTTTAACATAATGTTTCATACTAGTAGAGCCTGTCTGATGATTACATTTTAATAGCATCTAGAAAACTCCAAAGCCTTTAAAGAAACCCTTACTTTCTAAATATCATTAAAACAGGGTGGCTAACATTCCCATTTTGTAAGCTATGACTTGGCCTCACTCTGTGTGGTGGGTAGTAGAGGTAAAGTCAGAATGTTGGGGGAGTAAGGGAGCTTGGTCCAACTCTGTCAAGAAGAACAAAGACCATAGCCAGTTTGGCTCAGTGGATAGAGCCTCAGCCTGTGGAGGAAGGGTTCTGGGCTGGATTCTGGTCAAGGGCATGTACCTCTGGTTGCAGGCTCCTCCCCGGCCTGGGCTGTGCAGGAGGCAACCAATTCATGTGTTTCTCCCACATCGATATTTCTCTCCCTCTTCCAATCTCTCTAAAAATCAATGAAAAAAATATCCTGGGGTGAGGATTTAAAAATAAATAAATTTTAAAAAAGAAGAAGAAAGGCTCAAAGAGCTGCCTGCAGCTTTCTGCCTCCATATGGCACTAGAAGGCTGCGTTTCATTAAGAACACCCGTAGTTGCTTTACTCCCTTAGCTCAGTCCCTCTCTCGCTGCATTTTCGCTGATGTTCCTTTCTTGTCTTTAGGCTGCAACCCCCGCCCTGCCGTGCCAGGCAGCCATGACGACGGCCATCCTGGAGCACCTGAGCACCCTGTCGGTCAGCGGGCAGCAGCTGCGCCGCCTGCCCAAGATCCTGGAGAATGGGCTTCCCAAGATGCCTTGCACCGTCCCCGAGACAGATGTGCCCCAGCTGTTCCGGGAGCCTTACATCCACACCGGCTACCGCCCCACGGGCCACAGGTGGCGCTACTACTTCCTCAGCCTCTTCCAGAAGCACAACGAGGTGGTCAACGTCTGGACCCACTTGTTGGCGGCCCTGGCCGTCCTCTTGCGATTCTGGGCCTTTGCCGAGGCCGAGGCCTTGCCCTGGGCCTCGGCCAGCACCCTGCCCCTGCTCATCTACGTCCTGTCCTCCATCACTTACCTCCTGTTCAGCGTGCTGGCCCACCTGCTGCAGTCCCAGTCGGAGCTCTCCCACTACACGTTCTACTTCGTGGACTACGTGGGGGTGAGCATCTACCAGTACGGCAGCGCCCTGGTCCACTTCTTCTACACCTCCGACCAGGGCTGGTATGAGCACTTCTGGCTCTTCTTCCTTCCAGCAGCTGCCTTCTGTGGCTGGTTGTCTTGCGCTGGCTGTTGTTACGCCAAGTATCGTTATCAGAAGCCTTACCCAATCATGAAGAAGATATGTCAGGTGGTGCCCTCTGGGCTGGCCTTCATTCTGGACATTAGCCCCGTGGCCCACCGAGTAGCCCTGTGCCACCTGGCTGGCTGCCAGGAGCAGGCCGCCTGGTACCACACCCTCCAGATCCTCTTCTTCCTGGTCAGCGCCTACTTCTTCTCTTGCCCGGTTCCTGAGAAGTACTTCCCCGGGTCCTGTGACATTGTGGGCCACGGGCATCAGCTCTTCCACGTATTTCTGTCCATTTGCACGCTGTCCCAGCTGGAGGCCATCCTCCTGGACTACCAGGGGCGGCAGGAGATCTTCCTGCAGCGCCACAGTCCCCTGTCTGTCTACGTGGCCTGTCTGTCCTTCTTCTTGTTGACCGCCTGCAGCACCACCACTGCAGCCCTCCTGAGGCGCAAAGTCAAGGCCAGACTGATGAAGAAAGAGTCCTGAGGCTGGCAGGGTGGGCAAGCTGTGGAGGCACCCCATTGCGATTTGGGGGAAAGGTGATACAAACACAGGAGCTGACCTTTTGTTTTTAAGAGTTTTCATGTGTATTAATGGCTTTTACATTAATACATATATATCCAAGGATATGCTATGGCCATGGCTTTGGGGAGCCAAAGGATTCAAGAGTTATGTTGTTAATAAAAGGAGTGTTCCTTTTCCATCTGGGTCATAGCCTTTCAAGACACAGGAAAGGAAGGGACCTTGTCTAAGATCGTGGGGCACTGAATTAAGGACCATATTCATGCCTGAAAATTCAGTAAAATTCTGACTAAGGCCTCCAGGGGCAAGTCCTGGAGCTGGAGGGGTGATAAACCTGGACTGGAAAACAAGGAGGTGGCTGGTCCACACCATATTGGACTGGCCATCCTACTATTGCTGGTCTTTGGTAATTGAATAAACTGACCCCAGGACCCATTTCCTTTGGGTTTCAGATTGTCCAAGGTGGAGAATTCAGACTCTTCAAGATTCAGTGAAACCTTCAGACAATGAATTATCCAGTTCATCTGATTTCTGATCTCTCCTCTCTCACCCACTCTAACTCTGACCCTTTTCTCAGGATGACATCTCTCTGGCTATTTCCTCTAAAGTGCTGTTCACTCCCTTCAGACCTTGGTAACATACAGGACTGTGAAGTAGTTGCGTGGATCCATGTGGCTATGCAGGAAGCTTATTCTCATATAATACTAATGCAGACGGTACTAGAAAGTACAGTGCCAAGAGCCACCAGGAGGCCCAGCCAATAAGCTTGGATACTGTTTGGTATCCTAGGGCCCACTGTTGTATACCCGTGGACTGGAGGATTCCTTGAGGTCTGAAGATTTGGGAGTCTTCTACAGATTTTGGCCAGCGTGTTCAAAAAGCCCCTGGTAGAATTAATTGGTTCTAAGGATCCCTCTAGGGATCTAATTATTTCAAGAGGAACCCAAGGTCCAGCCTTTTAAGTACATGCCGCACCACAAAGGACCCACATAACTAGCCCAGTTCAGGGTCCTCAGACAGGCACTTAGCCTCCACTGAGAGCTGAACCCTAAAAACAGTCAAGCCCCAGGACAGGAAGTGTGTGTGCGCTCTGTGGTTGGTCCCCGGAGGCTCCGTGGAGTATGAATGGTGAGTGGGGCACCCTGTAGCTAGAATGTCCCATTTCGGACATCACTGCCCAGCAGCTTCTACGGGGTAAGTGGTACTTGCCATTGGTGTGTTCTGGCCCTGCAGCCTCCAGAGGACACACCTCGCTCTGGTCCAGTGAAAGAGGCTGCGTTGACAGAGGAGCCGCGGGAGGCTGTGTTTCCTCTCAGTATAAGGTTCCCATTTACCGAAAAGGGAAGTGGTTTGTTTTCACTCCACTTTGACAAACATCTTCCATTACTAGATTATCTTGTTGTCTTCAAATCTTTGTTTTCTTTCTTTCGCTGAGACATGTGTGGGTTTGTGCCTTATAAATGGAAATGTATGAACACTCCTGAATATATGGCCATGTGAAATTTGCGGTTTGGGGTTACTGGGATTAGAAAGAAAGAATTTGTTGCTTTTCAACCAGTGGATGAAGGATTGTTTATCAATCAAAAGACTCTTTCAATCTGCTTATTTTTGGCAAAAGAAGAAGAAGAAGGGGAGGACGAGAAAGAAAAATATTCAACTGAAGCTTTCCAATAATCTTTATATCAAGAAAATGTATGTTTTGTCAGCTTTGTAGTTTTCCTAGATGGGTGCCTCTATTAATCCCCAAGTACATGAACTTCTGTGCTACCCAAGTGTCTTACACAAGCTTCTGGTGTCTAGGCCAAATCCACCACAAATAAAGTTAGCGAACTGAATCGGGTTGGACTAAGCAAGGGCATGGGGGAGTTGTGCAAACACATTACAAGTAGAGGGTCAGTTTAAAATGGGGAATAGAAAGTGCTTGAATTGTTCATTAGTATGGATTCAAAGACCATGCTCTTTTAAAAGTTGGAAGGAAGATGTAAGTCAAGCTCTTGAACGGAACTGGTGGTCATGGTGGCCGAGATCTTGAGGACAAATGCAGGTCGTTTTTAAAAAAGAGAAAACAGTGATTTTGAAATGTAGACCAATGCCAGCCTGCACACTGTAAATGGTCTGTAACAAGATAAGTACAAGATAGACCAAACTTGTAGATATTGCCATCAAATTCTTAGTGTAATTTACACAAGTGTTGGCCCCTCAAGTGATCGAATTTTTTTTTTTTACTTTTTCACCACAAATATTTGAGAAGCCTTGAGGTAGGGGGTAGTAACATGTAAACACAGGAAATGCAGATGTTTGTTCATTAATACTCAGACTTTTAAGGGATTAAATACTCTTTTAAAACATCTTCATTAAAATGAGTGAATGGTAAGGAACAGGCCAAGTTTGTTTAAAAGGAATAATTATTTGATAAAGGAGATGATTGTCTTTCTCCACCAGACCCCCTCAAATAATTGGCATCTACTGGAAATTCTGCTCATTACCTCTCTCTCTCTCTCTCTCTCTCTCTCTCTCTCTCTCTCTCTCTCTCTCTCGTTTTTTGTTTTGTTTTTTTTTAAGCAAGTACTTTCAACCTATTAAAATGTAAATGCCTCTGAAAAAAACTAAGCTATCAGTCCATTTACATACTATGAATAAAAACTCTGATGGATTTGTATCGGACCCTAGCCAGAGTAGGATGAGGGGATGGTAGGACGTACTAGACTGGGGACACATTTGCCCATTTCTCTGCTGCCTAGTACTTCCTGACCTATGTATTTAATTAACAAGCTGATGTTGATACTCTTCCGGTGCTAGGCTTTCATTTCGCACCTCGGCTGAAAGTACCTCATTCCGGAACATTCTCAATCCTCTACTGGAAGCTTGAAAAACAGCAGGAGCTCAGGCCACGCGTTGAAGGTCCAACTTTCCTGCTTATGTTGCCCACCTTTTCACAAATTGTACCTTAAGGTTTCACGATTGCTGCGCTGTAGTTTCAAGTAGATCCTCCAGATGGCACTCACGTCTTACTCAGAGAAAGCCCAGCCATTGCCCTCCAGGTCTCAGCCTGCAGATAGAGTTGGACCCGGTGTTTTGCTTAATTGCTTGGCAAGGAAACATTGGAACTATTTTCTGTTTATTTAAATCTACTTACAGAAATGACCATTAAACTGATTTTGTATATGGATTGTTGTACTGTCAACATCTCTTTGCCACAGCCCTTGACCAGGGCTACTTTGACAAGGCTCATCTTAAAGAAAGGTTTTATCTAGACAGTCATTGCCAGGAGAAGGTCATGATACTTGATATGCCCCTAGAAGTAGGGAAATATAAAAAAATTAAAAATCTCCAACCCTCCCCTCCCAAACCACACATACTGGTATACCCCAAATCCTCACTTGTAAGCAGATCAAATATTCCCCCTCGCCCCCTAAAGCTATGGAGTGGATTTCTCTGAGGATTTCAATCTAATTGAATAAATATTCCTAGTTTCATGGATAACAGTGTTAAATATTTCAAAAATTTGAATTGATGGACTACATTTTTTAGATTTAAAAACTACAAATTATAATTATACTATCACAGGTACTATAGTGTACATGTTGTGAAGTGTGGCACCTATCAACCAAAGGATTTTGTAGCCTGACTATTAGATATAAATAGCTGTAGAAAAAAAACAAGTGATTCTCTAGCCCAGTGGTCAGCAAACTCATTAGTCAACAGAGCCAAATATCAACAGTACCACGATTGAAATTTCTTTTGAGAGCCAAATTTTTTAACTTAAACTATATAGGTAGGTACATTGTTATTAACTTAATTAGGGTGCTCCTAAGGCTTAGGAAGAGCCACACTCAAGGGGCCAAAGAGCCGCATGTGGCTCGCGAGCCGCAGTTTGCCGACCACTGTTCTAGCCTATGGTAGCTTCAGGGACAGTGCAATCCCAATAACAGTAAGAAAATGGTGTTTCTCTGGATTGAGGCTCCTCTGCTAGAATTATGGATGGCCCTCTTGTTTACACAAACCTATTTTTATCACCAGCAAGGGTGCTGGGCAGCTTGCAAATGCTCCTGTTGTCACTTAATAGTTCAACCACTCCGGTTATTGATTCATCATTTATGAGCACCTATAGGTGTCATGCTGGCTCAGGCATGCTGCCCACGGAGAGTTTGCAGTCTGTTGAATGAGGATCAGCGTCTTCCCACCTTGGGCCATAAGAGGGTTCCCCTCTCCAGGCCTTGGCCCCAATCACAGACTGGAGGCCAGATGGCCTGCCAAACCCACAGGAGGCTGAATCTGCTTTGGGCCAGAACCTTCCCCTCCCAGAGGCTAGAAACATCTTCCCACCAGCAAACCCATCACTATGGCCACCTTGTTAATCCCCCTGCCTCTTCAGCCCTTCTTTCCGTCCTCTAGCGTTTTAACTCAGTCTTGGATATCCTCGATACTCCGTACACAGAGCAGCCCTGTATTTCCATAGACAGTATAGATTTCCCAGGTACATCTTCAGGGAAGGCTATGTAGGGTTCCAGCCTGTGTAGAGGTTCCTGATTTGGTAAACTGGAAACAGCTGCCCTCTGGCTGCCTGCTTTAAAAAAGAAGAAGAAAACAAACAAAAACACCTCCCTTTGCCCTGACTGGTTTGGCTCAGTGGATAGAGCGTCGGCCTGCGGACTGAAGGGTCCCAGGTTCGATTCTGGTCAAGAGCGTTAAAAAAACAAAACACCTCCCTTAAGGAATATTGTTTGGAAATAACATGGAAGGGAAACCATTGCAGAAATGAATTCATTTAAATATTAACTGTGGGAGCATATTTATCTCAAATAGAGGCTTTTTTTTTTTTTTACCTAACACGATTCTCATAAGAAGAGGTACACACCGCATTTTAGATTCCAGGAGGCCTTGACCAACTCAAAGCTACAGAATATAACACCTCTGATCCTACATGCTTTCCAACATGTCCACATCCGTTTGAGCTTTTAAATAATCACGTGAGGTAAGACCATTAAATTAGGAAACACTAAAAAAATGGAATGACTGTTTCAAAGGCACACGACTCATTGTACTATTTAAACTCAAACTCGTGTTTCCTATAGATAAATTCAGGACCTAGCTTATGAGAAACATCAACACCAAATATTCACAGAGTCCTTTACAGTGTGTAAAGCACCTTTATGTATTGTGTATACTCTAACCTAACCTCATTTTAACTTGTGTGTGATCCTAAATACCTCATGAATAGCTGGGGTTGCATTATTTCTTTTCGAATGAAAGTGACTGCACACCATCCCCTTGGATGCCAAACAAAGCATCCTTTGCCCCTCACAGTCTTCTCAGAAGCCCAAAAGTTCTGTTGGCCACAGGCCCTTGTTGGCCTGGATTATAAAGTCAAATCTCACTCTCTGGTCAGGGCTTCTTGAAAATACTTTTGAATCCTTGGATGAGAAGCTCATCTAGTATTAATAATCTTGCCAAGATTATGCAAGTCCTCCCTCTCATCTTTCACTGGGGTTGTCAGTTCTTCAAGCAAGTAGCTCTCCAGGGATTCTGAGAGCTGATGGGACTTTGAACATGGGATTTGAAAAAATGTTTCTCTGCCTTATAAAGGGGTTAGTAGGAAGCCCCTCCCCCCAAAGTCATTGGTCATTTGTCATTTTCAAGTAACATGCTTATTAAAGAAAATGCAGGAAAATAATGGGAAAAGATAATCCATGAACTCATCACTAAAGTAAGTACCTTCAGGAGAAAAATAAGGCTTTATCAAAATATTGTCAATGGTAGGTAAATTAGCAGAGTCACATAAAGCTTTCTGAAAAACCAGAAATTGGGAACTAGAAATTTTAAGCAACCTCAAACTTTCATTCTATAAAGTACAAAATGAACAGCCTTTGGTTCCGTTTACAGGAATACCGAGCTGGTTAGAGTACACTTCCCTTCTGACATTCCATGATGTAGGCAATTTGATGATGCTGTGGTCCAGACGCTGGCCATGAAACAAAGCTGCCGAGAATGTTACCTCGTGTTGAAAGAATTCTTTGAAGTGCCTCTCCTGAATAAAGCCCTCTGAGAGTACTCTACAGAAAGACCTCCGCTGGAGGCCAGGCCCAGCCGTTGAACTGGTGAGAGGATTTATTGACAGTCACTCCACCAACCCTGAGCACAGGCACCTGCTTGAGGCTCCAGGGATACAATAGACAAAACACACAAATCGGCCCTTGGTGATCTTACATTGGAGGTTGGTGAGAGAGCGAGACAAAGAACCAAATAATTGGTATGGGATGTTAGAAGGTGATGGTGCCAAGGAGAAATTAGAGCAAGGAAGAAGGATAGGCCAGAGGGGTGGGGTGAGTATGCAGTTTTAAACAGAGTCGGGGAAGACTACAGACAAAGGTTACAGAGGGAGCCAGCTCAGTTTCTCTCCCAGGCAAGGGGAAGAAGTGCAAAGGCCCTGCGGACAGCAGAACAGAGAGGGGGAACAGAAGAGGAGATGAGGGCAGATTATGAGAGCCTTGTAAGGACTTTAGCTTTTACTGTCACATCAGGATGAGGTATGCTGGGCAAGAATTCTGCCCAAGGAAATTCAGGATATTTGTTTATCTATATGGACTAATTATGAACTGCATATTACCTTTCCTTTAGAAAACAGAGCAAATTCTGCTCCCTGCAGTCTACACAAAACTTTATCACCACGGTATTTCCTATCTGTGCGCCTGGCCCTGTGGACACACTCTTCCCAGACTCTTCTCAGCATGTTTTAAGTGCCCAGAAGCTGACTCTACCTCCTACACAGGCAGTGAATGTTTCCCTGTTCTGCAGACACTGGTCTGTAGTCTGGGTAATCTTCTGGGAAAAATGCAATGAAACATCCAGGGCAGAGTCTGTAAACTAGGAATAAAAATAACAATAACAGTTTACGTTATCTAATGCTCACTCTTTGCTAAAGTCCTTAGCTGAGCTGTTTTCTTAGATTCTTTTTATTTAACCCTCATACAAGCCTATCAAGCAGGTACTATTATTGCCCCAAATAAACTAATAAATAAATTTTCCCAAGACTACCTGGCTAGTGCATGATGGAATCTCACAGAAACTCAGGCTTTTGGATCCAGAGTCCATATTCTGAAGCAACAAAGTTAAGTGAATGCAGAGGTCTCTGGGTCTGGCTTCTCCATTGCTGATTGTGTGAATTAGGAGTGCAGAAATGAGAGGGAAATGGAACACCATTTTCTTTTTGCCCTGATAAATGAAATAAATCTAAAGATGCAGTTCTTGTTTTATTTTTAGACATCCTGACCAAGCAAAAGTCCTTAGGATCGAATCTGAAACCTGGGTATGTGCTCTGGCCAGGAACAAACCTGCCACTTTCGGTTGTACGGGATCCACACTCCAACCAACTGAACCACATCGGCCACGGCCAGTGGGGAGATTCGTAACTGTATTGTGCTAGAATCCAGAGCGGACCTAGTCACATTACAAATGCTAGTCTCAGAGGCCACCTGTAACCATCTGAAAGACCTTCAAGGAAGTCGAAACCAGTTTTAAGAACCACTGACTGTCCTCAAGTTACTTCCCTACACTTCTCTAGTGCAGTGGTTCTCAACCTTGGCTGCACATTAGAATCACTTGGGAATCTTTTTAAAATGCTGATTTCTGGGCCTCATCCTCCGGAAATTCTGTTTCTTTGTTATGGGGTGAGGCCACAACATTAGTAACAAAGAAACAATTTCTGGAGGATGAGGCCCAGAAATCAGGATTTTAAAAAGATTCCCAGGTGACTCTAATGTGCAGCCAAAGTTGGGAACCACTGCTCTAGTGAGTCTTTCCACCTATTAAATACAGCCTATTCCTCATTAAAGTGAATTTGAGCACTATTCCAAGCGCAAACGATGTCTTAAAGACACCCATGGCAACATGTGGAACATCCCACTCTGTTTTTCTTTTCCAACCAAGAACAAATTATCTTGGAACCTGACTAATTTTACCGTGGGAGGATATATACATATATATATATATCTCCACACAAACCTTGTGTTCAGTAAGTGCACTGGCAATAGTTGTCATTATTTATATCACTTTGTTCCGAGCAGGGTACTGCGCGTTCCATACAAACACATCCACCCTCTCTGTGGGCTCCCAGAAGCCTCTCTCCACCGTGGGGGCTCTTTGCCCTTGGAAGGGATTTCTCTCCACTCAGATTAAAACAGGCTCTATTTTGCCAGGCTTCTGCGTGTGTTTTTGTGGGGAATTTCTTGCTGTCCTCCACATTCCTTCTTCAACACTCTGCATATCACAGACTATCACCGGCATCGGCCGACACCCTTCTCTCCCCACCTATACTTCATTAAAGAGAGAAATGGGATTTGCTGTTCTCAAACATAAACACAGGGGACATGCTGAGGGGTAGCTTATCACATGCGTGAATGCAGTAGAAGTTCTGCGGTAGGATATTAAATATAGAGAGAAAAACCAGAACGGTCAGTTTCAGTGTGGTTAAAAAAAACACATGTTTCCCATCTGACGCCGCCCTGTTGAAGCAGGTGCTCCTGGGCCTCACCTCAGCAACTGCCCACCGGGATTCTTGCCTCTGCTGCTCAGCTCTCACAGCTGATTCAGGTAACGTTTGTTAGGCTTTTTCAATGGGAAGGGTATTCCAAATGAATCAGCTAAAGTCATAGGATGGGATTTGACTTCAGGGAGGAAAACGCAACAGAAACACAAGTTTTCAAACACTTGGCAGGAGTCCATGGCAAGACTAAAATAGTCTAAACCCACATTGCGTGACTTTGTGTCAAGTGAAGATTTCCTGTGGGCCCTAAATCTGCTCCAGAATCTGCTTGGCAATCACTGTACATCCATATTTTGCAAAGATCGAGGTAGTTTACTGGGCACTCTTTCTAGGTAAGAGATTCCAGAGACTGAAGATGGATGGAAATGAAAGGTAGGGTGCATTCTGATTCAGGAACACTCCCCTGCAAGGTCTCCATAGCCAAACACTAGCCAGACCCCCAACCCTTTCAAACTTAGAGGTGTGTAAATGGGTGTGTTTTTCAGAAACCATGCTGCATCTTTTTTTAAAAAGCGGTTTATATATATTTTTTCTTAAATATTTTTTAAATTTATTTCAGAGAGAGGAAGAGAGAATGAGAAAGGGATAGAAACATCAATGATGAGAGAGAATCATTGAATGGCTACCTCCTGTATGCTCTCTACCTGGGGTCCAACCGAAATTCTTTGGTCATGAGCCCTGATGGCCAGATGAGGGCCAACCAACTGAGCCACACCAGCTAGGGCCATGCGGTACCACTTTTATCCAGCAGAGGGCAGTAGAGTGCCAAATCAGTGCAGAAATAACCAGAACTCCAATGTACACACACAACACACACACACTATTCAGCTTGATATTTGCCCTGTGACTTTTAGATATTGAAGAATACTGTCACGGGATTAAAAATAAATTCTGGATGAAGCCAGCTTTGGACAAAATTCTGTAAAAGGAGATGTTTATTTTAGGTAAGTGCTTGTAGCCCCTGCCATGCTTCAGGAGTCCCTGGGAGACATTGTGCAGCGTGACGCCCTACTTCAGGCTTGGCCTTCTGGCAGTCTGGTGTTTCCATATTGTCCATCCCCCAAGCTTTGAAACAACCTGCTAAGGTCATGCAATGTCTCTGTGGTCTCCTGAGTCCAGGCTTTACGCAGTCTTCAAACCATGGCACTTCCTACATCAGCTAACAGGGTTGGTCAGGTTCCTGCCCTCTCCTATTTGTTCCACAAAGTGGGAAAGGGTGAGTTCAGACTGAAGTGCAATCCGTTTTCAGTCATCATGTTTTGGAGTCATATAAACTCTTAATCATGCCAAACCTTCTCAGGGTCCAAGCAGGTTTCTGAAGCCCTGTCTTTCCCACCCACCGCACGCCCCCTTCCTCAAACCCTGGTCCCTGTGCTTTTTGGCACTGATGCAGCACTCACTGCCTGGCTTCCCCTCCTCAGAGGTGATGGAGAAAAGTTTTCTTCACCATGCTTTTCTAGGTTCCGAAAGTAGTGAAAAGCATTCTATTAACCTTTTAACTATTGTGCTCTTCAGGGAAAGAAGGGTTTTGAGCAGAGAGTACTCAAATAGAAACAGAAGACATGGAATGGCTTAGGCATGACTCACCTTCTCCAGCCCCCTACCCAAAGTAGGGGATACAGACCCCAGTGCAACCACGCACTTAGTCCAGAAGGGCTCTTCAAATTGTATCCTAATGCTATGGATTTACAGACAGAGGGATCATATAGCTGGTAAGGGTTTAGGCCAGGGGTGGGCAAACTTTTTGACTCGAGGGCCACAATGGGTTCTTAAACTGGACCGGAGGGCCGGAACAAAAGCATGGATGGAGTGTTTGTGTGAACTAATATAAATTCAAAGTAAACATCATTACATAAAAGGGTACGGTCTTTTTTTTTTTTTTTTTAGTTTTATTCATTTCAAACGGGCTGGATCCGGCCCGCGGGCCGTAGTTTGCCCACGGCTGGTTTAGGCTGTCAGTAAGAGTCAGCAAAGATCCTAGTTACCAGTGATTCTGGGTACTCAGCATCAATGAGGTAGAGAGGCATCTTCTCTCTCTGAAGTTTGAACTTGCCAACTTGAAATATTCTCCCAGTGACTGGCTCCCATCCTAGGTCAGTGGCTAAAATACACTGAGTGGCCAGATTATTATGACCGGCCAGATTATTATGACCACCCCATCAGTACAATGAAGTGAATTAGTTATGCAAATAATAATAATAATAAAACCTTGAGAGTATTTGCTTAGGAAGTTTTCAATATTCAGTATTTTTGGAAGTGTCAATGAAGTACTGATGGGATGGTCATAATAATCTGGCCGGTCATAATAATCTGGCCACTCAGTTTATAATGCAATGACCAGATACTTGAAGGTTATCAGTAACTTCAACAATACTAATCATTAATGTTTTAAAAAATGTATTAAATGCCTGAGTTACAGTAATATAGCAATAGAAACGTAAAAAGGTGAAAGTGAGGGACAAGTAGGAAACAGAAGTAGTAAGGGGAAAGGAATAGTTAGTAGAAAAGAAAATCTTTGGGCAGGGTGTGGCAGCCAGCCACCAATAACTTTTTCAGATGCCACTTATGGATTCATGTCCTAGGCCCCTGAGATCCACACCCATTCATGAAATCCAACTGGGGGGTTTGTTCTGACAAGCAGCAATAAAACTAAAGCTGATATCTGTATTGACAATTACCTATTCATTACATGGGGCGATATGCTCTCTGTGTAAGACTTGCTCTCTATGATATTCCTAAATTGGCTTACTGTTAACCTAAAAATAAAAGGCCTTTCAAAGTGAGACACAACAAGCATTTATTGAGATAAATAAGAATGGTTATTCAGGAATCATTAATGGAGGCAGAATCCCAAGTAATGTTCTGACTAGGAGACAAAGGCAATGGGTGTTCATGAGAAAGGGAGGGAAAACAATTACATCAATAGAAGGAACCCATTTCTATTGGCGCAAATAACATAACATAGTGATGTTAATCCTAAACAGTGTTGTTTTTTTTAAATATATTTTATTGATTTTTTACAGAGAGGAAGGGAGAGAGAGAGTCAGAAACATCGATGAGAGAGAAACATCGATTAGCTGCCTCCTGCACATCTCCCACTGGGGATGTGCCCGCAACCCAGGCACATGCCCCCGACCGGAATCGAACCCGGGACCCTTCAGTCCGCAGGCCGACGCTCTATCCACTGAGCCAAACCGGTTTCGGCCTAAACAGTGTTTTTAATTTTTTCAGTCCAGCAAGTCAGCAGTGTAGTAGTCATAACAATAGCTTTCTTGTTATCTTTGCAAACAGTTCTTTTGCAAGGCACAGCGTTGCTTAGATCCAGGCCAAAGGACATTTTGCCCTGTTCAACATTCCAAAGATTTGGGACATAAGACCTGCAAAGCAGTTCCCCTGACGTGGCAGTTCCAGTTCCATTTTTTAAAAATATATATTTTATTGATTTTTTTACAGAGAGGAAGGGAAAGGGATAGAGAGTTAGAAACATCGATCAGCTGCCTCTTGCACACCCCCCACTGGGGATGTGCCTGCAACCAAGGCACATGCCCTTAGCCGGAATCACACCCGGTACCCTTGAGTCCGCAGGCTGATGCTCTATCCACTGAGCCAAAGCGGTTAGGGCTCCAGTTTCATTTTAAAGTGGCTCCATTTATGTTATTGTTTACACCAACAGAAACGGCTGTTATAAAAATCAGGTCCCTGGGCTCCATTTCAGAACTAATGAATCCAGTGTCTGGGTTGGGCTGGGTCTGAGTCCAGGGTTCGGGTTGCTTTTTATTTTTAAGCTCCTTGGTGCTGATAAATCATTTTTGTGGTGGTTTTTTTTTTTTTTTTAGTCTTCTTGCAAATGTGTCAGGAGAGAGTTACATTTTCTCTTAAGGACTAATTTAATCAAGTTTTATAAAAAGCACCACAGGTGAGAATACATATGGTGCCGAGAATATGTCACCTCACTAACTGTTAGTCTTCTGACTTAGTTTTCTCTTTGAAGGAGATGTGTTTACCCTCGTGGTTCTGCTGTTTCCATGCTGCCACAGGCAGGCATAACCTAGAGATCAGAATTGAGACGAGCATCTGTAGGTCTTCAGCCAACCAATATCGAGTGTCCTGAAGCCAACATGCAAGGCCCTGCCTGCAAGAGTTGAGAGGGTGCAGAACTGCAGGGGCATTATGCTAAGTGAAATAAGCCAGTCAGAGAAAGATAAATACCACATGATCTCACTCATTTGTGGATTATAGAGAACAACATAGACTGATGAAAAGGGACAGACCCAAAGACTGAGAAACAGCGATCAGGCTATCAATCCCCAGAAGGAAAGTAGGGGAGGGCGGGGGTAAGGGGAAGAGATCAACAGAAGGACTTGTATACATGTATATAAGCCAAACCAATGGACATGGACAACGGGGGGATGGGAGCATGAGTTTGTGTGTGTGGGGGGAGGTTGGGGGTTAATGGGGGGGATGAGGACACATTTGTAATACCTTAACTAATAATAATAATAAAAAAATAAAATAAAAAAAAAAGAAAAAAAAAGAAAAAAAAAGAAAAGCGAAGGTGTGTGTGTGGGGGTGGGGGGTGGGGGGAACAGATGATGCCCCGGTGGGAGGATTAGGGGCAACAAGGTTGCATTAGTTCATTGAACATCCTTAAGCAACAGAGAGACAACCATGAATAATGCAGAGCTCCTGCCCCCAGGAAGCACCACGGGGGTAGGTAACATCCTTTTTTGTTGTTGTTAATCCTCACCCAAGGATTTTTCCATTGATTTTTTTTTTTTTTTTTTTTTAGAGAGAGAGTGAAAGGGAGGGGGAGAGAGAAAGAGAGAAAAACATCCACCTGAGAGAGACACATTGATTGGTTGCCTCCTGTAGGCACCTCAACTAGGGCCACAACCAGGGCCAGGGCCTGGACTGCAATCGAACCCGAGATCTTTCAGTCCACGGGCTGATGCTCTAATCACTGAGCGGCCGGCCAGGGTTCTTTTTTTTAATTATTTTTTTTCAATTACAATTTACATTCAATATTATTCTGTATCCGTTTCAGATGTTACAGCATACATAGACAATCATGTACTTTACAGAGTGGTCCCACCTGGCCACATGCACTTATTGGATATACGCTGTGTAATGTACATCTCTGGGACTATTCTGTCCACTCACACTCCAGCGGGACCAGCGCCCTTTTCCCAGCGCTGGGCGGAAAGAGCGCTTGCGCTCAGGACGCCGGGGCGCGGGGACGCCCGGGGAGGCGGGAAGGAAGGGCCTTCCCTTCTACTTCAACTCCTGCAACGCCCACTCCGGCCGCCGGACTTCCCCGCGAGAACTGCAGTCTCCCCTCAACCGCCTCCTCCCGCTGCCGCCTCTCCCGCCTCCCGCTCCCCACCCCGCCCCCGTCGCCATCTCCCGGCCGGGGAGCCCAGGGGGCGGGGCCAGTTCCGCGACGCCCACTAACCACGCCCCGCTCATTGGGGTCGTCTTACCGCGAGACCGCTGAGTCCCGCCTTCGGATCACGCGCAGACCCGTTGCTCGGCGCCCGCGGCCCTGCCCTTCACTCGCCGGTGCTCGGGCTGGGTGGCAGCGCCATGGAACGCAGAGGGACCTGCGAACGCGGCACGTCGCCCGGGCAACCGGGGACCACAAAACCTTTCCAAGGCGGCGGCGGCGGCGTGGCGGATGCGATGATGTCCAACCCCGAGCCTGGTCTGCCCCTTCTGCCGGGCACATCCTGTGCGGACCCCACGGTGAGGACTTAGCCGCCCAACCCCCACCTATGGCTACCGGCCCCCCCCCCCCCCCCGGCTTTGCAGGGCTTGCCGTTTAGTGCACCTCCTTCCTCCTCCACCCGACTGTTCTCTGTGCCCTTCAGACCCGGCCTCTGCCCCGACCCTGTTCTGTCTTACCCACCACGATTCTGTCGTCCATCCCCCTCCCCCCGTCATTCCCCCCCTCCCCACACGCAGCCTCACCCTCGCTCTCACATTCGTTATCCTCTGCTCCATCCCTTTCTGATTTTTCCACTCCACCAGTTGGCCTCCTTCGCTCAGTCCGTTAGCGTAGCCAGGGTCTTCCTTGCTGCTCTAGCCTCTGCTTCTCCTCCCTCTAGACCCGCCTCTCCACCTCACCCCAAGCCCTCTGTCTGGGCCCCGCTCATTCTCCCACACTGTACCCCTCTCATTCTCCCACACTGTACCCCGCTCTGCGCAGCTCCATCCCTAACCGCTTCCACCTCCGCACTAGCCTCGGCCCCTTCTCCCACTCAGCATCCCTACGCCGCCATCCTCATCCCAGAGCCCCACCCCACCCTCTCTCCCCAGCCCATCCTCCTGCCTCCTCCACCTCCTGGATCCTGGACCCAGTCATCTCCTCACTCGCAGCTCCGCTTTCAGTCTTATGTGTCATTTCCACGCATCCTCTTCTTTCTGCCAGGTTCTTTCCCACAGTCGGCAGGCTTCTCATTTACGCTTCTACGCAGCTCCTTCCCTTTTCTGTCCAGCCCTTCTGCCTTTCCAATAATATGCTCCCACCTTCTCCCCATTCCTGTATTATCTTTTTTTTCTCAATTGTTTCCCCAAAAGTTAGACTTTCAACACAGGACTATTTTCCTCCCAAACCACCCTTCCCTGCTTTGCAGAACACAATTCCATTCCAGTTCCTTCAAGGCCACTATAATTGATTAATTTTTTTCTACCCCTATCCCTATTATTTTGCTCTAACATTTTAATAAAAGACTTAAATGTATTTAGTTGCATAAATTGAAGAGAGAAGAAAGTGTTTTGTTTTCTCCTCACATAGTTTAGCCCTTGACAAAATTATTTAGAGTTTTAATTCTAGTAGGGTTACTGAAATATATGTTGGCAGATCAATATTTAGATTCAGTAGGCTGATTATCATAGGTGGGATAATAATAATTTTTTTTATATAGTTGATTAATTTAAGCTGTAAGTTCCTCTCCATGGTCAAAAAGGTAAGATAAAATACATAGTCAATTTATTTTGGGGGTGGAGGGGATGAATTGAAAGTTTGATGAGGGAATTTGGATTCTGAATCTCTTCTTCAAATTATTCCTGCATTGACACAGCATCACAGATTTTTCTCTGCATTGTAGGCACATTCCTGCCCATGTGCAGGAGCAGCCTAGGCATTTGGTGTTGGGAGTGTGGGTTCCCTGCAAGGCAGGGCTGAATTGATATGGGGGGTTGATAACAGAGGTGTGGACTGGAGGTGCCAGGCTCTAAGAACATATTGCTGTACTATATATAAGATGAACTGTGCATTGGACATATTTCATATTTTAAATACCTTAGGCAAATATCAACTCATTTGCCTTATTTGGAATTTGAAAAGCATGGTTACTGTCTTCAGCATTGAAGGACTACATATGTATATCTCTCACAGCATTCAAAACCATAATGACTAAGCAGGATGAGGGGAGGCCTTCGTTTTCCTTGCTTGGGATGCCTGTGAGGATCCACTAATAAAGGTCAGATGTTGAGGGATGTTAGCGATGTGTGTGTAAAATGGGGAAAGCAAATGAAGCAGCTGATTTGCGTCGGTCCTTAGAGGTGGAAGAGGAGGAGCTGGAAGTTACACAAATTACCTACATAAGATGTCAACTCAGCCCATTTTGTTCTGTGTCATTTGTGTTATGCATCTGGAGCAGCGCTTGTCAGCTGACTTGTGACTCTGAATGTCTGACCTTAAAAAAATTCACAATCCATAACTCTTTTAGCAAAAGTAGTTTATTGTACCTTTTATGTTAGCACAGATATTGAAAGATGGTAAGTTGGGCTGCAGACAAATTAGGAGGTAGGTAAGTAAGCCATTTTCTTAAAGATATTTTATGATTTATCCTAAATTTTATGTATGTGTATATATGTATTTTTGTGTGTGTATATATACAAGTATATACACACATATACATACACATATGACTTGGAAAGTAACATACCATTACAAAGAACAGAAAAAGGAAAAATATTCCATCAAATTAGCCTATAAATTTTCTTTCTATTTTCTTTTCAACTTTATCGAGATATAATTGATATATATCATTGTGTAAATTTAAAGTGTACAACTGGTTGATTTGCTACACATATTTTGCAAAATGATTACCACCATGTTTTAATTACTATGGCTTTGTAATATACAAACTATAATTGACCCTTGAACAACTCAGGGGTTAAGGGCACACACGTCCTGCACAGTGGAAAATTTGCATATAACTAGAGTTGGCCCTCTGTATATATGGCTTTCTAACCACAGAACTGACCCTCGAACAACACCAGTTTGAACTGCAAGGGTCTATTGAAAAAAAAATTCACGTATAAGTGGATCTGCACATTTCAAACTTGTGTTGTTCAATGGTCACTGTAATTTGAAATCAGGAAGTGTAATGCCTCCAGCGTTGTTGTTCTTTCTCAGCGTTACTTTGGCTAATAGGGGTCTTTTGTGGTGCCATACAAATTTTAGGATTTTTTCTGCTATTGGAATTTTGATAGAGATTGCATTGAATATATAGGTTGCTATTGGAGTTTTGATAGAGATTGCATTGAATATATAGGTTGCTATTGGAGTTTTGATAGAGATTGCATTGAATGTATAGGTTGGCCCAACTTTGTCCAGAAGGACGTCCGGAATGATGTCCGGTCTCATTAACATATTACGCTTTTATTATTATAGACTAGAGGCCTGATGCACGAATTTTGTGCAAGATTAGGCCTTCCTTCCCTGGGCTGCCACACCGGCTTCCCTTCAGCACCCAGGACCCGGGGTTCCCTCCTCAGGCCACTAGCAGGCACCCTGGACCCAGGCTGGCTTCCCTCGGGCCGCTGGCAGGCATCTGGGACCCAGGCTGTCTTTCCTCAGGCCACCCACAGGCACCTGGGACCAGGCTGGGTTCCCTGGGGCCACCTGCAGGCACCTGGGACCTGGGCTGCTTCCCTTGAGCCCCGGCTTTCTCAGGAAGGACAACCAGAATGACGCCTGGAAGACGTCTAGTCTAATTAGCATATTACCCTCTTATTATAGATTGTTCTGTTCAGATTTTCTATTTCTTCATGGTTCAGTGTTGGTAGCTTGTATGCTTCTAGGAATTTATTCATTTATTTTCAGTTATCTAGCTTGTTGGTATATAACTGTTAATAGTAGTCTCTCATGGTCCTTGTATTTCTGTGTTATCAGTATGTCTCATTCCATTTCTGTTTATATTTATTTGAATCCTCTTTTTTTCTTAGTTTACCTAAAGGTTGATCAGTTTTGTTTATCTTTTCAGAAAACCAGCTCTTAGTTTTGTTGATCCTTTCTATCATTTTTCTATTTCATTTATTTCTGCTCTGATCTTTGTTATTTCCTTCCTTTTACAAACTTTTTGCTTAGTTCTTTTTCTGGTTTCTTGAGGTATAAAGTGAGGTGGTTTATTTGAGATTTTTTTGTTCCTTTTTAAGAAGTTATTTTTCAATTACAGTTGGCATGCAATATTATATTAGTTTCAGATGTACAACATAGTGATTAGACATTTTCATACTTTACTAAGTAATTACCCTGATAAGTCTAAGTATCTTTCAGACACCATAAATATAGATTTTTCTTCTCTCTTAATGCATACATTTATTTATTGCTACAAAAATTCCCTCGTAGAACTGTGTTTGCAGCATCTAAATGGATTTCATAGTTATGCTTCTGTTTTTGTTTGTTTCAAGGTAGTTTTTTATTTCCCTTTGATTTCTTTGTGAATTTTCCAGCTTGCTTTCTGGTATTTCATATCATTGTAGTTAGAAAAGATACTTGGTATGATTTCAATCTGCTGAGACTTGTTTTGTGACCTATCATATGATCTATACCAGCTGTGGGCAAATGAATAAAACAAAACAAAAAAAAGACCGTACCCTTTTATGTAATGATGTTTACTTTGAATTTATATTAGTTCACACAAACACTCCATCCATGCTTTTGTTCCGGCCCTCCGGTCCAGTTTAAGAACCCATTGTGGCCCTCGAGTCAAAAAGTTTGCCCACCCCTGATCTATACTGAAGAGTGTTCTATATGTACTTGAGAAGATTGTGTATTCTGCTATTGTTGGATGGATTTTTCTACATATGTCTGTTAAGTTCATTTGATTTAAGTATAGTTCAAGTCCAGTGTTTCCTTGTTGATTTTCTATCTGACTGATTTATTCATTGTTGAAAGTGCAGTATTGAAATTCCCTACTATTACTGTTTTTTGTTGTTTTGGGGTTTTTTTTTTGGAAGGGTATATTTCTCCCTTCAGATCTCTTAGTATTACTTTAATATATTGAGGTGCTCTGATGTTGGGTACATAAATATTTACAGTTGTTATATCTTCTTGATAAATTGACCTGCTTATTATATAATGACCATCTTTGTCGCTCATTGCCATTTTTGGCTTAAAGCAGCGGTTCTCAACTGTGGGTCGCGAGCCCTTTGGCGGTCGAACGACCCTTTCACAGGGGTCGCCTAAGACCATCCTGCATATCAGATATTTACATGACGATTCATAACAGTAGCAACATTACAGTTATGAAGTAGCAACGAAAACAATTTTATGGTTGGGTCACAACATGAGGAACTGTATTTAAAGGGCCAGAAGGTTGAGAACCACTGGCTTAAAGTCTATTTTGTTTGATATAAGTATACTACCCCTGCTTTCTTTTCATTTCATCTGCATGGAATATCTTTTCCCATCCCTTCATTTTCAGCCTATGTGTGGCCTTAAAGCTGGAATGAGTCTCTTATAGGCAGCATATAGTTAGGTTTTTTTCCCCCTGATCATCCAGCTTGCCTTTTGATTGAAGATATCAATTCATTTACATTTGGTGTAATTACTGATAGATAAGGAGTTACTCATACCATCTTTTGTTGTTGTTGTTAATCTTCACCTGAGAATATTTTTTTCATTGGGGGGCGGGGGGGGGGGGGAGACATGGATGTGAGAAAAACGACACATCTATTGGTTGCCTTCTTGCATGTGCCCGGTGCCAGGGATTGTACCTGCAACCCAGGTACATGTCCTTGACTGGGAATCGAACTCACAACCCGATGGTGTGCTGGCCAACACTCTTAACCACTGAGCAACACTGGGCACTAGTACTGTTTTTTGTTTTTCTGGCTGTTTTTTAGTTCCTTTGTTCATTTCTTCGTCCCTGCTGCTTTTTTTTTGAATTGATGATTTTCCATAGTGGTATGCTTTGATTCCCTTCTCTTTGACTTTTGTGAATCCCCTGTAGTTTTTTGCTTTGTGGTTACCATGAGGTTTACATAAAGCATATTTATATATATATTTTTTTACAGTAATAACAATTTACCTTTTATCACATATAAAAACTCTACCTTTTTGCTTTCCTCCCTTTATGTTTTTGATGTCAACATTTAAATTTTTTATATTCTGTATCCATTAAAAGATTGTTGAAGCTATAGCTGTTTTTAATACTTTTGTCCTTTAACTTTTATACTAAAGTTACGTGTTAACACATCACCGGATTACAGTATTAGGGTATTCTGAATCTGACTATATGCTTACCTTTACCTGTGTGTTATATGTTTTCATTTTACAAATTAATGCCTTTTTATTTCAGCTTGATGAACTTCTTGCAGTATTTCTCTTCAGTTAGGTTTAGTGGTGATAAAGTTTTATCTCACCTTTATTTCTGAAGCACAACTTTTTTGGGTAAAATATTCTTGGTTGGCAGTTGCTCTCTTTTAGCACTTTGGATATATCATCTCATTCTCTCCTGGCCTGCAAGGATAGTGTGATAGGGTTATGGAGGTTCCCTTGTAGGAGAGATTTTTTTTCTTTACTGTTTTTAAAAATTATTTCTTTGTCTTTGATGTAGATAGTTTTATTGTCATGTATCTTGGAGAAGATTATTTTGGCTTGAAATTTTGGGGTGATGGATTCGCTTCATGAACTTGGATATCCCTCCCTCTCTTCAGGTTTGGGGGGTTCTCAGCCATTATTTCTTTAAATAAGCATTCTACCTCTTTCTCCTTATCTACTCCTTCTGGGACTCCCAATATGCATACATTATTTCTCTTATTAATGTCCTGTAAGTCCCATAGGCTTCATTCATTGTCATTCTTTTTTTTATTGTTCCACGGATTGGAAATTTCAATTGATTTGTCTTCTAACTCACAAATTCTTTCTTTTACTTGTTCAAGTCTTCTGTTAAAGCTACTTTTGCATTCTTCAGTTCAATCATTTTATTCTTCAGCTCCAAAATTTGTTTGGTTCTTTTTAATATTTTCTATCTCTTTGTTGAATTTCTCATTTTGTTCTTATATTATTTTCCTGATATTGTTAAGTCATTTATCTGTGTTCTCTTGTAGCTTTCTGAACATCTTTAAGATAATTACAGTAAACCCTCAATTTAATGAACTATGGATTTAAGGAACAAAATTTCCAGTCCGTATGTCATATGTGAAAATTAGTATTAATTTAAAAAGGCTTTTAACCAAGATTTGCTTATAATTAAATTAACAGGTTATTTTTATGTAATTAATTCGCTGTTATTTTTAACAAATTTTAGTGACTAGGCCATATGTTGGAAAAAACACTAGTAATTTTGTCAACATAAATATTGCATATCTACAACTATAGTCTACATATTTAAATCCAAGAGTCACTGCTTGGAAACAATGTTCAGGGAATGATTAGCACATGATCACACCACATTGCACTGTGATTGGCTCTGTTGTTTCATGGCATGACTTTCTGTAGAAGTTTTAACTCATGCTGGCCTATGTTCCCAGGACTCTAAGCCATACCCCCACCGTGTGCATTTGTTTACTCGCAGTGACCGGGTGAATGCACGCATTTACTAGACCTACCTAATAAAGAGGGAATATGCTAATTGACCCTCACACTGTTGCAAAGATGGCAGTGCCCACAGTCAATAAGGAGGGAATATGCTAATTTACTGCCACACCCTCAAAGATGGCGGCACCCACAGCCAATAAGGAGGGAATATGCTAATTGCTGCCACAGCCTCAAAGAGGCGGTGCCCACAGCCACAAGATGGCGGCACCCAGTCCCCTCAGCCCCACCAGTGCGCCTGCCTCCGGAGTCCCCCAGTCTCCTCAGCCCCCCAGCCGCCCAGGACCGCCCGAGGCTCAGGTAACCAGGGCTGGCCGAGGCTTGCGTTGCCGGCAGTGGCAGCAGCAGAGGTGTGGGTTCCCACCCCTAAGGGCTCCCGGACTGTGAGGGCGGGCAGGTTGGGCTGAGGAACCCCCCTCCAGTGCATGAATTTTAATGCACTGGGCCTCTAGTATAAATTTAAAATTACCGTTATACATATAGAAAGCTTTTCTGTGAAATTAAACTTTTCATACATAATTTTAATTACACAGATGTGTCTACATAAGTAAAAACGGTAAACTAATTTGTCAGTTTTTTAACATATGCATTTGGAAACCCTACTTTATTATATAGTGGACTTGCGGCTTTAACGGACACCTCCTTGTCCAAAATAGTTTGTTATGTCGAAGTTTTACTATTTTGAGGTGGTTTTTTTTATAAGGTTATTTCTGCTTCTTCATTTTTAGGGGGGCAGTTATAGGTTTACTGTATTCCTTTGGTGGAGTCATTTTTCATGATCCCTGCCATCTTGCACAGGTGCCTTCACATTTGAAAAAGCAGTCTCCTCTGCCAAACTTTATGGACTGGCTTTGGGAAGGGAATAGTTTCACTGCTGGTGGAAGTGTGCTGCGATCCTGGGTCCAGTGCTGCAGGGCACCAAGTGTTCTGTGTAGCAGTACTAGGTCTGGCAGGGTTGTGGGTGGGCATGATGTCTCTTCAGCTCAGGCCACTGGTGTGTACCGCATTGACAACTGTGTGGTTCTTGGCAAGCACTGTAAGTGTTCTGCAGTGGCTGCAAAGGCTGTCGGGGTCTTCCATGGCACCTCCAGGTCCAGCTGCTCAGGACCAACGCAGGCAGCATCGGAGACCCAGAACCAGTGGTGTGCACATAGTCAGTTACAGGGGGCCAAATGCAGGTGGCAGTGTAGTGGCAGGGGCTGTTTGCAGACACATGATAGTGGAGGAGGCCAGAGCAGCAGCAGGTCTGGGGCCAACTGTGGCCTCACTGGCTGCTACAGAGGCCCTGGTTTCCGGCATGCTCTCTGTGGCTGCACACACTCTTCAGGTGCACACTCACTCCTGGGCATGCACATGACAGGGGAGGCCTGTGATGAGGTAAGGCCAGTTACATGGCAGATGCACAGCTGAAGGGGCTAGCTCCAAGCTCATGCACAGCAGAGGGGGTCATCGGGGCAAGGGTGGGGATCTTATGCTTGAGCAGCTGCAGAGACCTGAGCTTGCTACCGCTGGTCGGGACATGGGAAAGAGAGGGAGAGTGGAGGGACTCAGGTGGCTGGTGTCAGCAGACATGAATACCTGTGGGGTGAAGTCTGCAGGAAGTACACAGTGGCTACAGCTATACTTGCTATTGGCTTCAGGTGAGTGGCAAAATCGGCTGGGTTTTTCCACTGAGCAGTTCTCTGTGAAGCGCAGTCACTCCCACTCAGTGGCTGCTGCCAGCAGCCCCTGTTTTTCTTCCTTGTTCCTAGCCGGCTTTATACACTTCAGCTTAGCTGCTCTGGCTGAAACTGGTTGTCACCCTCTCTTTTTTTCCTGGAGAGGGGAAATCTTTCTAGATCGGTAGCTCCCTCTTGATGCTGGGGGATGGGATGATACTGGCAAAATGAAGTTACCTTCCTTCTCTTTTTGTGAGATTACTGTCAGATTTTTTTGTTCCACTGTGTTGTTTATAGATAGCTGACTAACCATTGATCTTTGTGAGGGCATGAGGACACTAGGGCCTCCTGTGTCACCATTTTGGCCCCTCTATCTTCACATTCATTTCCTTTACACTTCTTTATTTTTTATTTAATATTTTTTTCCAAATCCCCAATAAAAATGAGTTCATTGGGGGGGAAAAATTGACATCATTCAGAAATGTTTAATACAAACAGAGCATTCACCAAATCTAGTCTCTTTTCAGGTACGTGTTTGCATGCTTGTAATTGTAGTACATATACTTTCATAGGCTGCTTTTGGGGGCTTATTAAATCAGACATTTCTCCTGGATTGCTACATAGTCTTTAAAACTAGTATTTTAATGACTGCATAACAGTAGTCCACTGAGTTTTCCGTCATTTACTCATATGTATGATTTTCGATTGTTTCCAGCGTTTTTATTATTGTAATTAAAGTTATAATGGTCAACTTTAGGCATATTACTATTTCTGATAATTTTAGATTATATCCTTAAAATAAAGGATTGAGGTGGAATTATTGAGTTCAAGATTTTAAATATATAATATCTACTTTCTTTCCAAAGAGTTGTGTGAATGTATCAGTGTCATTGTAACAAGAAAGGTCTTTCTTTTCAAGCAAAAATTGATTTCGCAGAACCAGCTCTTTTACGTTCCATAGTCTGTGACCACTAGATAAGACAAAAAACATGGGAAGTCCAGTGAAAAAGTAGTATTTTGAGAAACTGAAATTAATATTTTGGTTTCTCGTGAGAAGTGAGCTGGTAATGAATTGGGTGTTCCAGAGCATGGATTTATGTTTTAAACTCAGGATGCTGCTGCCCTCCTTGCTCCTGGCCAAAAATATCAGAAACTGAAAATGTAGGCATACTGTTTTTAAAAAAATAAAACATTTTTTATTGATTTCAGACAAGGAGAGAGATAGAAACATCAGTGAGGAGAGAGAATCATTGATTGGCTGCCTTCTGCACTCCCCACCCTGGGGATCAAGCCAGCAACCTGGGCATGTGCCCTTGACCAGAATTGAACCTGGGACCCTTCAGTCCACAGGCTGATGTTCTATCCACTGAGCCAAACAAGCTAGGGCTATAGGTATACTTTTTGATAGAAGGTTTGTGTTGTTCATAAGCAAAAGTTTAAGTTATGATACGTTTGAAAGTGAGCCCTTTTACCTAACCAATTTTATTAATGATGCACTTCTTTTCTTCTTCAGAAAACGGACTTCCATAGAAGCCAGACACTGAGCTACACGCATGGCTATGCAATGGCTCGTCGTCCAACGGTTGGAATAGGCGGGGACCGGCTCCAGGTCAACCAGCTGTCCCAGGCTGACCTGGATGAGTTGGCCAATAAAGCACCACTTCTAACTTATGGTGAACCTAAGCCGGCTGCACCTCCGGAATTTATTCCTGCGCATGTGGCTTTTGACAAAAAGGTACCATATGGGATTTTAGGGTACCCCTTGAATTCAAATTTCTGAGAGCCAACTCTTTGCAGAAAAGTCAACAATAAACCACAGGTTTTCCAGAGTACTCTGAAGGGAAAATTATTCAAATGCCTCAACCCTTAGTCATAGACAGCTGAACTTAGGATTGAAAGGGCCTTTTTTTAGTCAGGAAGCTGATTACAGAAAATAATTCCCCATAGACTTCACTGAAATATTTTCCAAATACAGTTAAGGGAAAGTTGGGTGAATTCTGAATTCTGAGTTCATATTGCTCTATGTTTACCTGTTCTGTGTTTCCTACTTTTTAAAGTTTTATATTTTGTAATGATGACAAATCCTTAACCTCCATGAAATGCAAGATGTCATCATGAGTACAACTCCATCTGTTGTCAGTTTTCTCTGGGCTGTCTTCCTAAGTTTCTGTCTTTTAGGGAACACTTCTGGCTTGGCATGGCGTAACTCAAGGGTGGTATAACATTGTGTTTGTGTCTCATTTACTCTTATGCTTTTGTACTGGAGTTACCTTATTTCCATCTGTTGACATTTCCACGTCATCTTTGGTTTTCCTTGTCAGTGAGTCTCCTCTTTTCACTAAGGCCAGGTGGTCCTAACTATGGCCATGCAGTGGAATGACTGATGGGACTTTTTTTTTTAAATCTCAACCTGAGGATATGCTTTTTGTTTTTAGAAACAGGGTGAGGGGGATTGGGGTGGAGAGAGAAACATCGATGTGAGAGAGAAACCGATTGGTTGTCTCCCATATGCACCCCAACTAGGGATCAGACCCACAACCTAGGTATGTGCCCTGACTGGGAATCTAACCTGCCCTTTTTGGTATGCAGAACGAAACTCCAACCAATTGAGCCACAGCCAGGGCACTGATGGGACTTTTAAGAAACTTAGATGCTTCCCCAATCCTCAATGATTCAGATTTCCAGTGATTTTTATGTATAACTGGGACTGAGAATTACTGACCAGTTTTTATAAGTTACCTTTCCTAATTTACTCCTAATGTATTTTTTGATCCTTTAATGTTATTTTTGTTCAATGGCTATACTATTTTCAACCAGCTAGACAACATTTATTGAGTACCTATGGAAGATATAAATAGTCTGGTTGTTGTGGCTGATTGAGCATATCCCATACATCGAAGGGTCACCAGTTCGATTTCTGGTCAGGGTACATATCCAGGTTGGGGTGCATGCAGGAGCAACCGATTGAAGTTTTTCTCTCACATCAGTGTTTCTCTCGCCCTCTCCTTTCCTCTCTCTCTAAAGTAATCAACAAAAACATTTTTTAAAATATTAAAGGAATTCTGGATAAAATTTAGTCTGGTGGTAGAACTGTGCTATTTACATTAATAATCAATGAATTTACACAATTTTTAATGTATCAGCCAGAATCAATATAACCCCCATTTCCCCATCTCAATTATCACATTTGATAGGAAAAATTCACATATTCATTCATAATAAACCTAATATCCACTAACTGGTATCAGTTATACATATGGCTATTTCTTTACTTGTTTCTTGTTTCTCTTCTTGATTCACAGCTGTGACAGGCACTGCAAAATCAGTAGATAAGGGAGAGGGGTGAAAATACAAGAGAGGAGTGAGATAGGTATTTAATAATTTATCAAGATATAAATCCTGGTAGGTTCAATTTTTATTGAAAAGAATAGCAAATAACTATGATAAACTAGAAAGTGATAAAGTTATATATGTCATGGAAAGTATTATTGAAATGCAGAGAGGGGGAAATTGTGCCTTAATAGAAAATAGGCTTCTTTATGTTTTTGTTCTTCTATGTTATTTTATGCTTATTGTCATTACTTAATTTATGCTTTTAAAATAGTATTAATAATTCATTTTTAAAAGATAGTAGGCATGAAGAAGTATACTTATATTTTAAATTTCCTATTCATTTTACTTGGATCATCAAAATTTCTAGATAAATAATCCTTACCATAGATAATAAGGTAGAGAGTAGTTAAACCCATGGTTTTGAAACTAAGATTTTTTTTTTTTTAGAAGAGGAATTTATAGTTTTTCTGAATTAAATATGTTTAATTTTTTTTTAGAAATACCCATAGTCAAATTAATAGCAAACATATTTGTCCATATTTTGGACAGACTTTGTACTGTCCCTTATCTTTAGAGTATAACTTTGTTCCTTACGCAGGTGATAATGACCAGGACATGTGCTGTGAACACCCTCATCTTTTTTCTTTGTTCCCATAACAGTTCTCATTGTCACCCCCTATGTTCAACTTCCCACCCTCATATCCCACTCTGTGTTCCTGATGTTATTCTTCTTTCATCTCTCTTATCTTTAACTTTCATACTACTTCCATTTCAAACAGCTAGTAATTTTTTTTACCTAGGGTCAAAGTATGCTGCCTTAAAAAAATTTCTACCTTGTGACCCCTTTAGCAACTTACTTTCTCACTTGACTGTCAAATCACTTACAATTTGACATCTCTCTGCCCTCAAGCCCAGAACTATTTTTTTTTTTTTTTTGCCAGCATTCCCTTTGACCTGTTTGCAATATTTGCCATTGTTGATCCTCTCTTCCTTCTTGAAACTTTGCTTTTCTCTTGCTGCACTGAATCTTCACTCCTCTGGTTTTCCTCTCTCTCCATCTGGCTGCTCCTACTCTGGCCTCCCCTTCTCCTCTCATTTTTAACTGTAAGCATTGTAAAGGGTCTGTTCTCATTATTTTATACTAGTGGCCCGGTGCACAAATTCATGCACATTGAAAGGAAATTAATTAGAAGAAATATTTTAATATCACTACTCGCCCTTTCTCTATAAAAGAAGTGTCAACCAATTTCACGACCGACAATGACAGATCAAAACACACACTTGCGATTGGCGCTAGCGAGAGCTTTATATGTATTGTGCATGTGTGAGACAGCTTAGCCTTTTATAGATACAGAATAAACTTGCTTAATTAGACCTGCTCTCTGATTTAGCTAAACTTTTTCCAGCCCAGTGAAGCACCCCAACTTCTCTTTCAGGTAATTGTCAGCAACACAGCAGTAAATATCAACACAAAGATTATTATTGTAGATAATGCAGGGAGAACAAAGGGTAAAATATTTAACTGCAGCAGTGTTTGACTATATTCTGTGCAGTGAGAAAACCTGAAGTCATTTCCAAGGTCCACAATTTCTTAGTACTTTTCAGTCGGGTCAAGTTTCTAAACTTTCTAAATTTCCATTTTCCGGCTAATGAAAAGAAAATAGGATTCCACTGAGTCTCCTATCTATCTACTCCAGGACTTCTGTGAGGATCAAATGAGATGAGGCACGGGAAAACGCTTCACAGACATTTGGTTACAGTGTGAAATGTTTGCACCTGGCTATAAAGCAAGTCGTGTTCCTGGGCTGAAGAAACTGCAAGGAGGCTAGCCGTCGCTAGGGAGAGGAAGCCAGGCATTGCTACGTGATGTCATTACCCAGATGGACACTTAGCATATTAGCCTTTTATATATATAGATTCCTCAGAGAGATTTTGCCCACTTTTATGGTTTCAACTGTCATCTCAAAGTAGACAACTATTGATACTTCCAATTCTGACCTTTTTGAAAATGCCATAAGATATCTCCACCTGGATGAGCTGTGGGCACCTCAGGTTCTGTATGTCTTTCACCCAGACCACTACCTTTTCTTATAGATGTGCTCTTTCTGTATGGCTCCACTAGGTAATCAAAGTGTGAAACCCAAGCCATTTCAGGTTTTCTTCCCCTTCAGTGAGTTGCCAATTCAAGTATACCTCACTTCCATTTCCTCTACACTGTCATAGTTCAAACAAGCAATATGTTAACTGTTAACAGACTGTTAACCTTTGTAGTAGTCCCACACCTGTTTTTTTTATGCTCGTAGCATGTCTAGTGCTTGGTTTAGTACCCAAAGCACATTATGTCATTTTTCTGTGAAAATGCCTTCAGACTCTTTTAACCAGTATAGTAAATATTACCGCTATCCACCTAGCTGCTTTCGTCCCCCAACCTGAAAGTCATCCTTGATTCTTTTCCCTCACAAGCTCTATCATTTCCATCTCTAAAATGTATAACTACTTTGCTCATTTATTTTCGTCTCTCTACTTACAATTAATTTTCCAATTAGCAGGCAGGCTTATCTTTTAAAAGTAGGTATCAGTTTTGCGTTTTCTCTTTCCAGCCAGTGCCGCAAGATCAGGGGCAAGAGAAAGCCCTACCACAAGAACCGAAACAACACTAAGATTGGACCCCTCCGCATACACACAGTCCGAGTGCCCGGAGGCAACAAGAAGTACCCGTGGGCAACTTCTCCTGGGGCTCAGAGTGTTGTATGCGCAAAACAAGGATTATTGATGTTGTCTACAATGCATCCAACAACAAGGTGGTCCCCACCAAGACCCTAGTAAAGAACTGCATTGTGCTCATTGACAGCACAGCGTACCAACAGTGGTACGAGTCCCACTACGCACTGCCCCTGGGCTGCAAGAAGGGGCCAAGCTGACTCCTGAAGAGGAAGAGATTTTGAAGAAAAAACAATCAAAGAAAATTCAGAAGAAATATGATGAAAGGAAAAAGAATGCAAAAATCAGCCATATTCTCGAGGAGCAGTTCCAGCAGGGCAACCTTCTTTCATGCATCGCTTCAAGACCAGGCCAGTGTGGCTGAGCAGAGTCTATGCTCGAGGGCAAGGAGCTGGAGTTCTATTTGAGGAAAATCAAAGGACTGGAAAAGCAAATAAATCCTCTTCCCTCCAATCTTAGCTCATGTAATAAAGGTGTTTATTCTAAAAAAAAAAAGTAGGTATCAGATTGTCATGTACTGACCTAAGACATTCTCATGGCTTTCCCAGTGTGTAGGCTAAGATCCAACTCTACAGGTTCCTCACAGTCCTACTGGGTCTGGCCCTCCCTGCTGTTTTCCACCCTCCTTTTGGGCCTATCTTTTCCTAACCACTGTGTTTCATTCACAATTGATTTGTTTTCCTTATTCTGTTGAAACTGTAGCATACCTCCCTCCCCCATTACAGGGCCTTTGCATGTGCTGTTTCCCCCCTCCTGGACTAGCTTTCCTGTGATTGATACTCAATAAACATTAGTTTTAAAAATGAGATGAATTTTTGTTGTTGTTAATCCTCACCTGAGGATATTTTTCTCATTGATTTTTAGAGAGTGGAAGGAAGGAGGGAGGGAGGGAAGGAGGGAGGGGCAGAGAGAGAGAAAAACATCAATGTGTCCAGGTCCCTCCAGGCTGTCTCAAAGGGTAAGAGATCCTTCTGTTTTATAACTGCATAGTATTCCATGGTGTAAATGTACCACGTTTAAAAAAATATGTTTTTATTGATTTTATTTATTTTTTCATATATTTTTATTGATTTCAGAGAGGGGAGAGAGATAGAAACATCAGTGATGAGGGAGAATCATTGATTGGCTGCCTCCTGCATGCCCCCGACCAGGGATCGAGCACCTGGGCCTGTGCTCTTGACCAGAATTGAACCTGGGACCCTTTAGTCCGCAGGCCGGTGCTCTATCCACTGAGCCAAACCAGCTAGGGCAATAAGTACTTTTTTGATTAACAATCAAATAAATATTTTAGGAGTTAGAGTATTATTTTACTGAGACCTCACATATTAACTTGGCTCTGTGTAACATGAATTACATATTGAAAACATGTAGTTTTAGCTATATGTGTAGGTCATATGCCAGAGAAAATCCAAGTGTTTATTGCACAAACTGATCCATATTAAGTGATCAGAGCTGAACGTAAAGACCGAAAAACACTCCTAGGGGATGTTTTAATAGATAAAATTTTTACCACTTACCATTTATGTCAGCAAACAAACTCCCAAATAACCACAGAACTTGAAAATTTTGTGCCCTAATTAACTGAATAGTCAATTTCTTCGATTAGTACCAAATATACCATCTCTATATATAAAAGGCATCTGACCAGTCGCTATGACATGCACTGACCACCAGGGGGCAGACACTCAACGCAGGAGCTGCTGAGCTGCAGTGACTTGGCAGCGGTGGTTCTCGGGTGACACTCCCCAAAACCAGAGAGGAGGGAGCTTGATTCCTTGCAGGGCCGCGGGATTCCACCTTCAACCGTGGTTTATGTTGTTGCTGGGGCACTGTCGGTCCTGAATCTGGTTTACTGTACACTTGCATTTGCGTTCCACACCCTCGTATGACAGCAACTTTGCAGAGGGCTCTCTCACACTCCGAGACCACTCGGGGGATATTAGAGAGCCGGTTTTGGCCTGGTTCCCACAGGTCAGGCCAAGGGACCCCACCTGCCGGAGGGACCCTGCTCACTCAGCAGACGCTGGGGAGGGACTGAGGGAGGTTGGCTTCAGGGCGTGTCTGGCCAGTCTCACCCAGTACCACCCCACTGGCCACCTTCTAATTAATTTCCTTTCATTGTGAACGAATCCATGCACCAGGTCATTCGTGTATATGTAACCAGTTACTTCTTTTCTCTATACAATCTGAATGTACTAAAGTGAATATAAAGCAAAAACTGAGCTTTACCTTAGTTAATTTTTCTTTTTGTTTCAGAAGGAATTGTTTAGATTTTACAAAACGATTATGTGGTCATAGTTCACTACTGTAGATGCACATAGAATTAGGATTCAATTGTAATGATCATGTGACATAGTCTAGAAGATTTGTGTGTTTTTAATTGAGATTTTATCCTTTTATTTTATTTTTAATATATTTTTATTGATTTCAGAGAGGAAGGAAGAGGGAGAGATAGAAATATCAATGATGAGAGAGAATCATTGATTGGCTGCCTCCTAAACACCCCCTACTGGGGATCGAGCCCACAACCACGGCATGTGCCCTTGACTGGAATCGAACCTGGGACCCTTCAGTCCACAGGCCGATGCTCTATCCCAGGGGTGGGCAAACTTTTTGATTCGAGGGCCACAATGGGTTCTTAAACTGGACCGGAGGGCCGGAACAAAAGCATGGATGGAGTGTTTGTGTGAACTAATATAAATTCAAAGTAAACATCATTACATAAAAGGGTATGGTCTTTTTTTTTTAGTTTTCATTTCAAACGGGCCGGATCCGGCCCGCGGGCCGTAGTTTGCCCACGGCTGCTCTATCCACTGAGCCAAACTGGCTAGGGCTAGAAGATTTGTTTATAAGTAATGCATATCATTTAAAAAATTTTATTTTAAATAGAAGAAATTCAGTTTATTTTATTCTTTAAAGAGTGTGTTTGTATTTCCTCCCTGCCTCCCATTCTGAGGCCAAGTTCCTGTTGCCAAAGGCATTTTCATCCCTTTCAATCTTAGAAAGCAGACGGCAGGAACATGGGTATGCCATAGGGCTCAGTCTTTGGACTTTTCTGTCTGCTTATTCTTTTGGTCTAGATGCATAGCTTGAAATGTCCTTTATATGATGATATTCTGTGCCTATAATTTGTAATTGCTTATTTGACATCTCTTTTTAATGTTTAATAGACACCTTAAACTAAACATGTTCAGAACTTAACTCCCGATTTGTCTCCTCATCCCCCAAATCTGTTCCACTGCAATCTTCTCAATATCAGTATGACAGCAATTCCGTCCTTTCATTTGCTTGGGTCAAAATGTTTGAATCATCCTGATTTTCCTCTAATATTGACTTCTTTTCCAGACCCAGTCCTGCATTCCAAATTGCCCCTTGCAATATCAACTTAAACTCAGCAAGTTTGAAATTGAGCTCATCATCTGTCCTACCAAAATTATCTTCTTCATATCTCTATTTCTGTGAGAATCATCACTATATTCCTAGCTCTGTGTATTTTCAGTACCTCACCTGGCTTCCATCCTTCTGCTTCCTCATCACCACCCAAATCAACTCTTTGTTTTTTCATCGCTGGTCATTTATTGCTATAGACCTGGACTATTGGAGGGCTCTCAGCCTGATGGCCAGGCCGAGCACCTTCTCCTCCATCACGGTCTGCATACTGCTGTTGGGTTTCCTTCCTTTGCTAGAACACACCCTTGTCCCCTCCTCTTAAACTTGTTCTGACCATGTTAGCTACACAGCTCCTTTTCTGAACCACTCTAGCACTGTTATCTAAGAAGTAGTGAGGTATATGGAGAGAACTTTGGGCTGTGAGTTTACAGACTGAGCTTCAAGTCCCAGCTAGGCCCCTAACCCCTTCTGTGGCCTCAGACAAGCCACGGTACCACCCTGAGTCTCAGTTTCCTTGTAAAATGAGGGAAGTTTGAATAGCTGACTATGTCTGGCTCTAACATTTGTGTATTTATTAATCTGCAGCTCAAATAAAGACCATTTCATATAGGAATTACTGATCATGTCCCCAGTTCTTTGCAGTTGACCTAAAATGTTACTGTAAAGTGACTTTTATATGTTGCTTTTACCATATTATTTTTTCCTTTTAACATTCTATTACATTAACCCATCTCATCTTTTTATTATGAATTTTAAGGCCTTCATTCCATTATGTTCATGTTTCTCCTGTAAAGTTGCCTGTCCCCTTTTGTTTTTATCTTGTTCTTCCACAATAGAGACTATACCTTTTTAGCTACAGCACTCATGTATAAAATTGTTCTGTATTTTCTATTCATTGAGCCATTTGAGTCTTTACTGGAGGATCTCCTTGTTTTGTTGCTCTTATTCTAGTAGAGGTTTGGGTTAACACTTTCTTACCTAAAACATCATTCTAATACTTTGTCTCCCTGAAAAGAAATATTAAAAATAGAAACAGAATAGCCCAGCCAGCGTGGCTCAGTGATTAAGTGTCAACTTATAAACCAGGAGGTCATGGTTTGATTCTGGGTCAGGGCACATGCCTGGGTTGCAGGCTTGAACCCCAGTGTGGGTGTATAGGAAGCAGCCTATCAATGATTCTCTCATTGATGTTTCTATCTCTCTTTCACTCTGCCTTCCTCTCTGAAATTAATAAAAATATATTGAAAAAAAAGAAACAGAATAACAGATATTTATAAAATTCATCCCAAAGCCTGCCAACATAGACTTTTTATAATATTTTTACGTATTTTTAAATGTACAATAGACATGCCATTTGACCTCACACCAATACTGGTCTTCTCCAGAGGACCAAAGGTTTGCTCTATCGTACATATTTCTGAGTACAATTTACATGCCAACCGTGGGGGATTCTGTGGTGGATTGATGATTTGAGTTATTCATACAAACTTTCTAATAATGTTTTTAGTATGAATATGTTAGGGGCTCCACTTCTAAAGAAATGGACTTGAGCCTTCATTTTCATTTTGAAATAAAATGTCATAATCTTGTCCAAATTTCTTACTCTTTCCAAAAATTTTTAGAGAGGTTTTTGCCATGGATGTGCAGCTAGTACAGTTAAGGTCTTTAAGCCATCTTATCAAGGAACACATTAGTAAATAGTCTACACATAGTTTGAGCACTTAGAGCAGAAGTCAGCAAACTCGTTATAGGCCCATAGAAAATATTTTGGGTTTTGCAGTGTCTTGGTTTGCTAGAGCTGCTATAATAAAATAACAGACAGGTGGCTTACATAATAGAACTTTATTTTCTCATTGTTCTGGGGACTAGCAGACCAAGATCAAGCTTCCTGCTGATTTGGTTTCTGATGGGGGCTCTCTTCCTGACTTGCAGGCAGCTGCCTTCTTGCTTTGTCCTCACATGGCTTTTCCTCGGTATGTGCTGAGAGTGGGGGGCAGGGGAGAATGCCATTATTTCCATTGGATTAGTGTCCCCACCCTTAGGACCTCATTTAAGCTTAATTAACTTGTAAAGACTCTCCAAATATAGTCACATCGAGGGTTAGGGCTTCAATATAAATTTGGGAGAGGGGACACACAATTCAGACCATAGCAGCAGCACAAATGGTCTCTCGATCACAACTACTCACAACTCTGCCCTTGTAATGGGAAAGCAGCCATTAGCAAATAAATGTTAATTATTTGTGTAATTTATTTGTAAATACTGAAATTTAAATTTCATATAATTTCTATGTGTTGTGACATTTTATTCTATTGATTTTTAATCACCTAAATATGTAAAAAAAACATTCTTAGTTTGTATACAAGAGTAGGTGGCGGGTATATTTAACTCATCGGCCATAATTTGGCAATCTTTGATTTAGTAGATAGGAGTGATGAATATTCAAATCCCTCTGAGTGATTTCTCTTTACAGGAGGGTACTTGACATTTTCTGGATGAGAAACTAATACAACACCATTTTTTCTTCCCTTATGTGTTATAGGTACTGAAGTTTGATGCCTATTTTCAAGAAGATGTTTCTATGTCCACTGACGAACACTATAGGATCCGTCAGGTGCACATTTACTACTACCTGGAAGATGACAGCATGTCAGTCATGGAGCCCCTTGTGGAAAACTCTGGGATCCCTCAAGGCAAGCTGATCAAACGTCAGCGCTTACCCAAGAATGACCGAGGAGACCATTATCATTGGAAAGACCTAAACCGAGGAATAAACATTACAGTTTATGGCAGAACTTTCCACATTGTTGACTGTGATGGATTCACACAGGTATAGTATATATTTTTGGAATTTGTGGTCTCTGAGGCATTCTGATTATGGAAGGATACATATCACTTATTAGAGTAAGATAATCTGCCTTGTATGGTTTATTATATAGGTTGATTTGGTATTTGTATATGTGCCAAAACTATGCAGTGATATCATTTTTTCACAATGATATTGAAACATACCCATTCAAATAAAATTAAACTTCCATCATAGCTGAAGCCTTTGATAAGAAACCAATTTACATGCCAGTTCACATAGCGAGTAGAGGAGGTAGCACCCTTCATGGGGTGGAAATAGGAAAGATGCATTGGACAATGTACCTGAAGTTTGAGTTCACAAAAATAGTACTATCTCTATTAGCAGATATGAGCCTAAATTTTTCTGTGTAATTTATATTTTTTTTCTGTAAATCATACTTGCTATATAATAGGGACACTTGCTCTCTAAAGAATTCCTGAAATAAAACCATTTTTAAAGGAAAACCCTTTTTTTTATATTGACAAAAATCTTCTGCTTTCTCTATTTCATAAATATGGATTTTCTTACCATAGAGAGAGAGAGAGGGGGGGGGCCCTTTTTTTAAAAGCACAAAATGTATGCATGTGGCTCAGTGGTTGAACGTCAACCTATGAACCAGGAGGTCACGGTTCGATTTCTGGTCAGGGCACATGCCAGGGTTTTGGGCTCAGTCCCCAATTGGGGTTTTGCAGGAGGCAGCTGACCAGTGATTCTCTCTCATCATTGATGTTTCTGTCTTTTTCTCCCTCTCCCTTCCTCTCTGAAATCAATAAAAACATATATTTTTAAAAGATAAAAGCACTAGAAGCAAATATAGTTTCTCAGTTATTTTATTTATACCTTTAATCTCATGTTACCTAATGCCAGATAAGATTAGTTTTTACCATGCACTGAGCTCATACAAATTCACTCATTTATCTTTTTAATTTAGTAATTTATTTAGCAAATACTTATCAAATGCCTGCTATGTGCCAGGCACTGTCATAGGTGCCAAGTATAAAGAATTGCCCTTATGGAGGTGATTACATTCTGGTTGGAGGAGGAAACAATAAATAAATTTATAATGTGTCAGATGCTTATAAGAGCTATTGAAGAAACTAAATCAGAGTAAATGGGATGGAAGTTGGAGTTGCTCTATATGAAGGCTGGTCAGGGAAGGCCTCACAGAGAAGGTGACAGGTGAACAAAGACCTCAAGGAAGTAAGAAAAGGAGCCACGGTACCTGAGTCATCCCAAAGCAACAGAGAAAAATTCTACAGAAGGTTGAGGTGCTAGACCATCTTTGAGATATTGTCCCCTTCAAGCATGTTTTGTTCTGTCATTGTTTAGGTTTTTTAGGTCCTTTAAATCATAGGCAGTTTCAGAATTGTACCAAAAATGAGAAATTATAAAATGTTACTTTAAGTTGAATTATTAAATTTATTTTCACAATTGTGTCTCTCTGGACAATTTGAACATTTGCAAATTGATCACTGAGCAGTTGATCTAAACCAGTTACAGTCAGTTCTTAATATTCATGGTAGTTTTGTTCTATAAAGTTACCACAAACACTTCATTAGCAAACACTGCACCATTGCTCCAAGGAGAAATACAGGGTTAGGTTCCTACAAGTCTCTGGTCACCACGTTTTCATCAACCCATTGGATACATAAACTTGTTTAATATGTTTCTGTTTCAGAATGCCACATTTAAAATATACTGTTGATTCATTAACATCAAACTCACACCTGAATGAAGGTTATCTCACACATGTATTTCCTCCTTCAGGGACATCAGCCTGACTTTTAAAAAATTGTGGTAAAATATACATAACATAAAATTTATCATTTTAACAATTTTAGATGTATAGTTTAGTGGCATTAAGCACATATCACAGCCTTCTTTCATGTAGAGTATGAGACAGTACATCAGCACTAAGGTTGGGGCATTTTAAACAGCAAAATCACCAACAAATGCACAAAGTGAGAAAAAGTGGCACTAAAGAGACCACAAAAAGGATACTTTTTCAATACAAAAGCTGAAACACCGAGAATGTCACTTTGTTCAACCTCAGCTATGAATGTGTGCATTAGGCAACTCAGATTTTCATCACTGCATGCATGTCTGAAAGACCAATAAATTTTAGGAAGTAGGTAAATTTGCAAATACAGAATTTGTGAATATTGTAATGACTGATAATAGACTAGAGCTGTGTATTTCGGGCACTGATAATTAGATTGAATGGTGTTTTCAGTAATTGATCTGTTAGGTGAGAAGTTGGCTCCTTAAACAGTTTAAAATGTATGCACATCTTATTTAATTTGATGGTTTTCATTAGGGTTGAACCTATGGATGGATAAGGAAGATAGCTGTCTTTAGGGTGTGATTTGAATAAGAAACCACCTCTCTTTAAACATATCATCATCACCACCATCCCTTCTAACCCCTCCTCATTACTCCAAATAAATGTTTGGTGCTATAGACAGAATGAACTGAACACATGAAAAAATAAAGCTCCAGAAATCAGAGATAATAGAATTTATCTTCACTAAAGTATTTTTTAAAAATATTTTTATTCATTTTAGAGAGGAAGAGGGAGGGAGAGAGAGATAGTAAAATCAATGATGAGAGAGAGTCATCGATCAACTGCCTCTTGCCTGCCCCACACTGGGGATCAAGCCCACAGCCGGGGCATGTGCCCTGACTGGGAATCTAATCAGCGATTTCCTGGTTCCTGGGTCGACACTCAACTGCTGAGCCACACCGGCCGGGCTCTTCACTAAAGTATTACTGCTAGTAAAGTAGATATGAACTCTACTCCACAAATGCCGATGTGCAAAAAATATTATATTAAAAAGTGACTTAAAACCTACTTGAGCCCCAGTCCAACTGAGCTCGTATTTCTATTCACCCTCAGCTTTGCCAAAGTTTTCAAGCCCTAAGAACAAGGAAACATTCCCAGACTTAAAGGAGTCCTGTAGGCAGGGCTCACATGTCCAGTGTCCAAGGACACCACCGTGATGTTTGGTGCTAGGTAAGACACTGGAATTCCGAACGCCTGAGATTAAATGTACCTGGCTGCACAGGTGCTCGGAGCGTCCCTACAGATCACGTATAGAGTCTTGCTCTTCTGAGAACCACCAACTGTGTCTGTTTTCCAGTCTGGGAGAATTTCCCCCTTTCTCTCCTCTTGCCCTCAAAGACATTCCCTTCTCGCCCCTCCTTTAAAATAATCTCATCAAAGAGTTTAGGCTTTATCTAAGAGATAGGAAGTAGTGTCATCCTTAGGAAGCTTCTCAATTCCTGCCCAAATTCCTAAGGTAAGGTTAACAAAGGGCCTGGTTATCTGTTGAAAGCAACAGAAAGGAGTACAACACATTAAGTATCTCAACCAATAATCCTGCTACACTAATACACCACCTCAAAGGAGAGGAGAATTTTTATTGCCAGTCAGTATCTCCAGCTTAGTCGATTTAGTAGACATTAAAATTCATAATATTTTAGTATTGAAAGAATATTGGAGACTGCCTAGTAAACTTTAAATACTAAGATTACAAGCAAGTTAGTGCAGAGCTAATACTAGAACCCAAATATTTTGGTCCTGTGTTCTATATATTTTCTATTGAATTCTCCAAAAGCAAACTACACAATTCCCCAAAGAAACCTAGATTTCAGGTTAATTTCTAGTTCCAGAATGTAAACAGAACCCATGAAGTTGTTCTTTTCTGATTCTCAAAAAAGCATAATCCATTATAGTTCTTTTGAAAAGAAATGTCAAGTTGTATTAAAAGATATGGTGACTCTGAAAATAGTACTATATTTACTCATAATTAGCAAAATAGAATTCAAAATCAAGTCAAGTTCAAATGCTTAACTTTTTTTCTGGTGAGATGTGAACACTTGATTTGCCTTTCCTGTTTTGCTATAATATTTTCTGGTCTAAACCAGTGGGCATGCTTGCTTTTTTTTTATTTTGCAGGGGAGACCTAATCATAGACTTTTTTTAAATGAGTTGGAAAGTTGGGAATTTGATTTCAGCTGAACTTTGCCATTGTGCGGTTTGTCCCTATACCTGATGTGAATTACATATTTGAAACCGGTTAGGTTTCAGATTTATGTATGTAAGTAATCCTTACTCTGTGCTCAGGCACCTGACTAAATTCCATTGATCTGAGGTTATATTTGGAGCTTCTCTTATTGCCCGTCATTTTTATAATATAGAATACTTAAGGTAATAATCAGCTATTGTCTGCATTATTGAGTTGGGTCAATTGGAGGCTCAGTACTGCGAATACATGCTCAAGGTGCAAATTAATAGTTAACCCTGGCAGTGGTATAGAAATTATTACACTTATTTTTATTCCATCAGTTAATACTTGAAGAAGCTTCAAGAAAGGTGATCAGTATTAATTTTGAATTATTTAGGAATTTTTGGAAAGTCAAGGAATTGAATTAAATCCACCTGGGAAGATGGCTCTGGATCCTTACACAGAACTTCGGAAACGGCCTCTTCATCAGTATGTCACTCCATCGGACTTTGATCAACTCAAGCAGTTTCTCACCTTTGACAAACAAGTAAGTGACTCAGGCACCTTGGTAAGTTAACTCGTTTCCAAGTGTGGAAATGTTTATTAGCAAACTATTTTGGTGTGTGTGTTTTGAAACATCACACCTATAATATAACCATTTGGATACAGTGCTATTTTTCGGATTTTATCTAGAGTTAGAGGGCTAGGAATGCCAAAGTTTTATAGAGATCCAAAGAAGATGGTGGAAGTAAGTCTTATGACTTCCACCAAACCTTTAAATCTTAGAGCATTCCTGAGCTACATCTTTCCACTTTATATTTCCAGCTGGCTACTTATTTCCCAAATATGAGTTAACCTCAACAGAATCCTTTGGGACACCTTAAATGGATTATTTATTTTGCATATAAGTAGATTTCTAATGTTCAAATAGTAATTTCACAGAAGCATTCCATTACAGATAATTCTTGTTAAGTTTTATGTTAATGTGTGAGAACAGAATGTTCTGGGTATTTTCCAACTCTCTTCCAGCCTTCCTGTGCTCCCCCTGGTGGGCATGGTGTGTAGGAGATTTCAGTCTTCCTTTGTGTGCTGAAGGGAAAGATCACCCTCAATGCTTCTTTGCTGCTTTTTTTCTCTCAGAAATGTAATTCCTTTTAGCTCAGAAAATTTTACCTAGCACTATCATAATCTTTTTAAGGATGTTCTTTATATCAATTATATATCTGTTATTACTTTGAATTTAAAGATTGTGTTGTTGATATTACTAGAAGATATGTGTTGATAAACTAAAAAAAGACTAATGAGTAAATGAAAATTCTTCCCATATTAATTACATACAAACCATTCACATGCACCTTTATTAGTAACTGTATAAAGGATCCATTGCTCTTTTAATTCAACTTCTCTTTCCCTGACTAATATTTTTGGGTCAAAGTGAATACTTTTTCTCAGCATAGATTTATAAGCCTATTAATATTTTCCAGCTGTTGACATCTGATATATAATTTCAGATGTTTTTGTAAAAAAAATTTCTTTTTTTTTAACCATTTGAGATTCCTTCATTGTCTTTCTAGCTAATCTCTTTATTATTGTCTGATATATGAATGCCAAAGTAGCTAAGTTAAACTCTCCACTTATAGAATTCGTATTTAAGTCACTACTTTGGATTTCTCAAAGGTTCTTCGATTCTATGCGATCTGGGATGATACAGACAGCATGTTTGGTGAATGTCGGAAGTACATCATTCATTACTATCTTATGGATGATACGGTAGAAATTCGAGAGATCCATGAACGGAATGATGGGCATGATCCCTTCCCGGTCCTGATGAACCGCCAGCGTATGCCCAAGATTTTGGTGGATTCAAGTACGTATGGTTTGGTTTATTTTCTGATAATTGGACCTTTTTTTGGATTTTAGAGGAGTTTCTAAATGACCAGTGTGGTCATTTCCCTTTACACTGAGGAGGCTCTTGGTGTGTTCTTAAAGGGACTAAAAACTGCTTTCCCTTAATTTTTGTCCTTTACTTGCCCCCTTGGTTCAGGCTCCACTCTGAAATGGTCTGTGGAGAGGACTGATATCCAAGTCAGAAAACAAAAACAAAACAGCAGTGGGAGATTCATGAAAGTGTGGGAGATCAAGGCTTCTGAACTAATGCACCTTAATAACAGATTTTTGTGCATTTCTGAAACAAGCTTTTTCATTTACAGATACAGCTTTTCATTTCCTTTTTTGACTTTGCTTCTTGCCTCAACTCTGTGACAAAAGGAGTTTCTATGTGGGATGACTTAGGATTGGAAAAGGCATGTCTGTGGCTCATAGAGTACAGCGCCACTGTGTGAACGCTTGCTCTTTCTTTGCTGGTGTAAAGGAACCTAGTGGACTGGAGAGTGAGGCCACAACAAAACGCAGGTGGCACCTGCCTTACGTCAGTATTTCTCTGCGATACGTAGGCTTGCTTTAGTTATTGACTTTGTAGTTAAGAATGTTCTCTTTGCCTGGCTGGTGTGCATGCTCAGTGGCTGAGCATCAACTTATGAACCAGGAGGTCATGGTTCGATTCCCAGTCAGGGCACATGCCCAGGGGATGTGCAGGAGGCAGCCAATCAATGATTCCCTCTCATCATTAATGTTTCTAAATCTCCCCCCCTCTCCCTTACTCTCTGAAGTCAATAAAAATATATTTTAAAAAGAATGTTCTATTATAAAAATGCCATATTGGTGGCATATGACATATCTCATGGTTGGATGGCTGACAGAACTCTGTAAATGTTCATTGATTTTTTGGGGAGTTAGGAGATAAGAAATTCCAGGTATTGAGCAAGAGGTTTGTCTTAAAGGTTATAAACAAAGTGGCTGTCTGAAGGCTAAATTCTTGGCCTGCACAGTGTTTAAAAAAGAATGCAGTGTTATTTGGGGGTAAGGAGTTGGAGATTTCTATCATTGGGAGAGTGGATAAACAAAATGTGATGAAGGTATACCTTGATAAATATGTAGTGTTAGAAGCAGTAAACAGAATGTACAAGAAAGCAAATAGGTGCATCTTAAATACATAGTGCTGTGTAGAAAAAAAGTCAAAAGAGATGTATAATGCAATAACGTTTGCATAAAGTAAAATACACACAAAACAATATACATGATACACAATAATAAAAAAAGCTGCATGTTAGAATGGTTGCTTGCGAGGTAGAAGAGAGTGAGATTGGTGAAGAGAATAAAAGGGAGTAAAATTGTTTTAAATTAAGAGAGTTAACATTTAAATCTCTTTTTTTGAAAAACTGAGAATAATTGCTAACACAGATTGTATTCCGTGCTAGCAACAACTGGATCTGTGCACTGGTTCAACAGAGTTTGGCTGCTGCCTGTCATATTCTTATATATAGCCTACTATCCAACCCTCTTAGAGTCCTAAGACATTAGGACTGAGGTACTAATTTTGGCCTTTCAGATTGCTTAAATGAGCCTGAAATTTCTACCATCTGGAACTGATAAAAGTTAGATTTACAGTAAATTAAAAGAAAGAATGGAAATGTCAGCAAACCTTGAAAAGAAGTGTCACTAAAACCGAGTTCCTTGAACTCTCAGGTTCCACGCTTGACTCTGCTTTATTCATGTGGCCTACATCTAAAATTTTCACTATATAATCGTCCTGTTCTGTCCCCATGTACAAAAATTAATTCAAAATGGATCAAAGACCTAAATGTAAGACCTGAAACAATAAGTTACATAGAAGAAACTATAGGTACCAAACTTACAGACTGGCGTTGTAGAGAACATTTTATGAACTTGACCCCAAAGGAGAGGGGAGGAAAGGCAAAAATAAACGAATGGGACTATATCAAACTAAAAAGCTTCTGCACAGCAAAAGAAACGGACAACAAAACAAACAGGTAGCCAACCAGATGGGAGATGGTAGTTGCAAATAGTAGCTCTGACAAAGGTTTAATTTCCAGTATATATAAAGAACTCATAAAACTCAACACCAAATAAATAAACAATACAATGAAAAGTAAGCAGAGGACCTGAAAATACATCTTTCCCAAGAAGACATACAACAGCCAATAGATATATGAAAAGATGCTCAACCTCACTGGCAATTAGGGAAATTCAAATCAAAACTACGATGAGATACCACCTCACACCTGTTAAAGTGGCCATTATCAACAAGACAAGCAACAACAAGTATTGGAGAGATTGTGGAAAAAAGGGAACCCTCATTCACTGCCGGTGGGAATGTAGATTGGTACAACCACTATGGACAGCAATCTGGTGATTCCTCAAAAAATTAAGAATAGAGCTACCATATGACCCAGCAATCCCACTCCTGGGTATATACCCCAAAAACTCGAAATCATGTATTTGCAAAGATATATGCACCCCTATGTTCATTGCAGCATTATTCACAGTGGCCAAGACATGGAAACAACCAAAGTGTCCTGTGATAGAGGACTGGATGAAGATGTGGTTCATATACACAATGGAATACTATTCAGCCATGAGAAAGGATGAAATAGCGCCATTTGCAACAACAGGATGGACCTTGAGAACATATGCTAACTGAAATAAGTCAGTCAGAAAAAGCTAAGAACCATATGATTTCACTCATATGTGGGATATAAAACTGAAACTTATAAACACAAACAGTAGTGTGGTGGTTGCCAGAGGGATGGGGGTGGGGAGAGAAGTCCTAATATAAGGTGAGAGGAGAAGATTTGACTTTGGGTGGTGGGCACATGGTGCAATATACAGATTTTTTTATTTTTTATTTTTTTAATAAATTTTACTGTTTTTTTACAGAGAGGAAGGGAGAGAGATAGAAAGTTAGAAACATCGATGAGAGAGAAACATTGATCAGCTGCCTCCTGCACACCTCCCACCGGGGATGTGCCCGCAACCAAGGTACATGCCCTTGTCCGGAATCGAACCCGGGACCCCCCAGTCCGCAGGCCGACGCTCTGTCCACTGAGCCAGACCAACTAGGGCCAATATACAGATTTTTTTAACATAGAACCCACACATGAAACCTGAATGTTCATGTTGACCAATGTCACTCCAGTCAATTTAATAAAAATAACACTAATCATCCTGTTCTATAACTTCCCAAATTGTAACAAAGTTTTCATCAGTTACATGGAGAGGCAGCATGTTAACATGTGAAGGGTTCTTTTAAGAGGTAGGAAACATATGTTTTTGTAAAAGTTATTGTTAGTTATGCAGCAGGATAGAAAAAGCTAAGCTTCCATCAGCTAAGTAAATAATTTCTTTAACTAGAAGGAGTGTAGAGTTGATGTTTAATTGACTCTCAAAGCCATTTATCCAATGGATGATTCTTACTAAATTCAGTTAAACAAGAGTTACGTGTCTGCTATGGGAACTAGTTCATGTGCTAAGTGCTGTGGAGGATAAAATGAAAATGTAACTTTCAGACCTAGAACCCTTGTCCTTAAGTTCCTTTTAGTGACTGGGGAAACAGGTCACATTAGTACACAAAGCCATTAAACAATAACACAAGTGTCCAAGACTATCTGATTATATAACTAGTTATGCCATGTAGACAGAGCTCAGAAGAAGAGATGGGAGCTGGAGTGACTAAAGAAGGCTCTGTGGCAGAGCTGGGTGCCAAATATTTAAAGAACATATAATTTCAAGCTTCATATAAACTCATAGGAAAGAAAAAGAACTTCATTCATTCATTGTTAAAAAAAACTAAAGACACCATGAGAAAAAAGAACTACAGTCTCACTCATGAACATATGTGCAGAAATCCTAAACATCATATCAGTAAGATAAATCCAGCATTATATGAAAAAGGTAATTGTTGGGCAAACAAGGATAAATGGCTGGAACACACACACACACACACACACACACACACCCAGATCTCTCAGAACCTTGTTTACTGAGGAAAACTCATGGAGTCACGAGCTGTGTCCCCACTGCCCATCACTTACTGGGGTAACTCAAAGGGATCTAGTAGGGTTAGGCACTGCACACTGGGAGGAGGGGCTTTTAAGATGCCTGGTTGGGAAAATACCAGCCCTTCTTTTAGCATGATCAAGGGCTAGAGTTCATCCCTTTCTGTGTGATATAGCAGAATGTTAGCCTCCTTTTCTATTTCCCATCTTAGCAATTAACAAGAGAATACCAGTCTGCCTCTCCTGCCTCCTGAGATCAGAGTTCTGAGGCCAAGCTTTGTGGTTAAAGCTATGCAGTGTGATACTTTACCAGAACCGATTGACTACCTTATGGTTTCCAACACTTAGTTCTCATAAAACAGTGTGACAAAATTGGGTTTATTCCAAAAAAGCAAGGTTGATTTTACATTTTAAAAATGTGTCGATTCCCCAGATGTAGGGATCACTGTAATCATCTTGCTCACTGTCCCTGCCTCCTGTCACAGGACTAGGTCACACTGTCCCAATAGCAGTGATCACAATTGAAATGAAGCCATTTATTTGTGTAATTGTTAATATCTGTCACTTCAAACAGAATGCTTTCTTCATCAAGACAGGAATGTTGTTTATATTGTTAATTGTTGTAATCTCAGTATTTAGTAGTGTACCTAGTACATGGTATATGTGATCACTGATAATTTGTTGGGTTCCTTCTAGATCTAATACTCTACACAAGGACTTTTTTTTTTTTTTACACAAGGACTTTTATTGTTTTTTCCAGCGATGATTTCTCCTGAGCATTAATTCTGTTAAGATCAGTGACCTGTAGTGATAATTGGAACTGAACATGGGGGAGAGACTTTACAAAAGCCATCTGGGGTATTATTTATGTGTCCTGTCAACAGATGGAAGTACACAGCCTGTGTTCCCCTGGGAATGTAGAGGAGGCCCTGACCCTTGACCAGAGCCAACCACTGCACTCCGTCAGGTTCTCAAGAATGCCCTGCTGCTGTGTATCCCATCCTCATTCCTTCTTTCCTCTCTCCCCGCTCTCTTACGTTAGAGAACTTCCCTAAGTGTGTGCTGGAAATCTCTGACCAGGAGGTGTTGGAATGGTACACTGCCAAAGACTTCATCGTTGGGAAGCCTCTCACTATCCTTGGGAGAACCTTCTTCATTTACGACTGTGATCCGTTTACTCGGCACTATTACAAAGAAAAGTTTGGAATCTCTGATTTACCCTGTATTGACGTAAGCAAGAAGGAACAACCTCCTGTAAAACAGGTAATGGAACGCTAGTTCTGAGTGTAGTGAGATAATTAATATTTTGATGTAAAGTTTAAGAAAAAGGAAAAAAAAGACAGGTGAATATCCAGTAAAAAAAAAAAAAAAAGGCAAAAAACAGACAAAAAAGAAACTGGACAAAGCATATGAAATAGAGCAGTTCACAAAAGAAGAAATATAAATGGCTAATGTACATATGAAAAGAGCCTCAACTTAATTGATAAGAAAATAGAATGTAAATAATGAGGTTTTGGATCTGTTTGATTTTGAAAGACTCGCGATAGCTTATGTTTGCCCTGGCGTGAAGAAATATTTTCATGTACTGTTAAAGGAGGACCAATAAGAAAAACCTTTCTGCCCTGGCCAGAGCGGCTCAGCTGGTTGAACACTGTCCCATGCACCAAAGGATTGAGCCCCAGACCTGGGCATGTGTCCTGACTGGGAATCACATCAATCACTGGTTTGATTCCCAGTCAGGACACATGCCTAGGTATGGGGCTCAGTCCCCAAGAGGGGGCATGCAGGAGGCAGCCCATCGATGTTTCTCTTGCATGTTTCCCTCTCATCGATGTTTCTCTCTCATCGATGTTTCTGTCTCTCCCTCTCCCTTCCTCTCTCTGTAAAAATCAATAATAACATATTTAAAAATGATAGATAAGTAAATAAGAAAAAAAAAACTTTCTGAAGTCAGTTTGTCATCATTCTAATTTATTCAAAATAAAATGTTATGTATTTCTTGACCAAGAAAATCTGTGTGTGGTTTTAATTTCTCCTTTTATATCAAGTCTTGCATTACTTTTATAATATTTTTTTCGCTTACATTTTTCAAAAAGACATTTTTCACATTCCAGATCCTGAGGACATTTCATTGTTTCTTGCTTATTTATCAAACCCTTTCACTGAAAAACTGGTTGACAGCAAAACAAAAACTGATTAACTGAAGATGTTGGAAGATGACTTTCTTTCATTGCAACATAGCTTTCCTTAGAATCACACTGAACTACAGAATTCAGTTCTGAGCACCACAGAAGTCCACTCTGACATGAGAGTAAGTTCATGGTGCTTTTAATGCACTGAAATAGTAAAATGGTAAACTTAAGTCCTCAGAGTGGCTCAGCCACATATTTTAGAGTTTCAAGTGAGAATTGCCCATTTTAAAAATTACACATTATACAAAACATTCAAGAAGTGTCTGAAGTATTAAGGTAGAACAGTATCATGGACTGAAAGTGTGATTGTTTTTATACCTCTTTGGATTAGGAGCGAGTCATACAACCTCTTTGTCTGTTGCTCATGTATAAGGAAGGGCGATCAGACCTCTGACTCATTTCTGTTGCCACTGTGTGTGTAAAATAATGTCGCCGGGCTGTTTTCTTTTCAAAAGAGAGACAACAGGATGGAATTGAGTTGCTTCAGCCCAGGCCCTTACCTTCTCCCCATCTGCTGCCTATCTGTGTGCCCTGAGCCTCCATTATACTGAATAATGTGTGGTTCTGCAGGTGCTACATTCTGATTTACTCCATTGGACTTTTGCGATGCTCTTCACCTGCTTAAACCACTTTTCCATCATTTTTTTCACACGACTCTTTCTTATTCTTCACAGCTCAGTATAGGCTTTCTCTCTTCCAAGAGAGTATCTCTGAAGCTCCAGGCAGGGCTGGCCACCACCTGTGTGTTCCTGGGGTGCTCTATGCCCCCAGCACTCATCTATTACATTAAAATACCTGTTTATGCATTTTCTCAACTAGGCTGTAAATTCCTTGAGGGCAGGAACTATATTCTGTACATCTTTGTGCTCCTAGCAACTAACAGTGTCCAGCAAATCAGAGGTATGTATACTGTATGTCTCTTGAAGTAGGCTGAAGAAGACTGCCTGATTAGTATGTGTTTGCTATCCCAAAAGATCTCTTAAACAAGCCTCCTAGAGCCAACATTTCATTAAAACAATGCAAAGAAGAATTTGGAATTTGGTGTATGCTGTGAGTTCTCACGGGCAATAAAACTTCTGGAAGCAAGTGTAGGTGGTAATAATATAGTCATGCGTCATATTTGGGTCAACAATGGCCACATGTACAACAGTGGTCCCATAAGATTATAATGGAGGTGACAAATTCCTATCACCAAGTGGCGTTATAATGTCACAGCACAGCACATCACTTACATGTTTGTGGTGACACTGGTGTAATCGTGCACTGCTAGTCATTTAAAATTACAGCTCATACAGTTATGTATGGTACATGATGCTAGGTAATGATAGTAAATGACTGTGTCACTGGCTTATGATTTCAATGTACTAAACTTCTTATCATTATTTTAGAGTGAACTTGTTCTACCTACTTAAATAAAGTTTGTTGTAAAACAGTGTTATGCCAGCAGCAGCCTGATACATTTTGTGTTTACTGCGTCTTGACCGCATCATTTTCTCTTGTGATTAATCTTGTGTAGTTTTGCTCATTGTGGTCCCTACACATACAAATCCACTGCTAATGTTGCCAGTGACTCATCTGGATGCAAAATGAAAATGATTAAAGACTACAAAGGTAGACAATTAGTGATGGCTACATCTTTCCAGTCAGGCATGTCCCATTCCACCATAGCTACAATCTTGAAGAGCAAGAACAAAGGTAATGAGACTGACAAAAATTTGAGAAGGGCCTGTGTTAGATATGGAGAAACTTCTAATGACCCAGATGGAAGAGTAGACACAGCAGTATGTCCTCTCGGCACCACAAGGATCACAGCCACAGCGAAAGATTTGTTTTTGATGTTGAAAGAAAAGGCTGGTCCAAGCTTTGATGTGAATTTATCACTAACTTTAGGTGGTTTAAATTATTCAAGTATTGTTATTCATTCCATAATGTGAGTGTTGATGTGAAGGCAGCTGAGGAATTTTGGAAACTCTAGATAAGCTGATTGTGGAGCAAAATTATCTGCCAGAGCAAATATTCAATATGGATGAGACCTCCATATTCTGGAAACAGATGCATGAATGGACTTCCTTCCACAGGAGGCCAAGTCAATGCCAGGTTCCGAGGCTTTTAAATACAAAATAACAGTCTTGCTTAGGGGCAATGTTGCCTACAAATCGAAACCCTTGTGATCTGGCACAGTGAGAACCCCTGGGCGTTCAAGCATATCGATAAGCACACATTGCCAGTTTCCTACAGGGACATGGAAGTCATGGGTGACTCAACTCCTCTCCCAAGATGCCCTCCTGAATTGCTCTGCCAGTGAAATGGAGTACTGTTTAGAGAATAACATAGCCTTCAAGATTTTGCTTATTGATAATGCTCCTGAACATCCTTCTTTTATTGGTAATAGTCATCCCAGTATCCAAGTGCTATGTCTCCCTCTAAAACCCCCTTTTTGATGCAACCAATGGATCAAAGAGTTATAGCAGGTTTTAAGGCCTAGTACCTGAGGAGGGTCTTGAACCAGGCTATTGCTGCAACTGAGGAAGACACTGATGTAATTCTGGTGGGATTACAACATTTTGACTGCATCAAGAACCTTACTTGAACTTGGGGTGATGTCACCAAGGAGTATATGAATGGCATCTGGAAGAAGACACTCAGGAGATTCACCCGTGACTTCAAAGGCTTTATCAAGGATGAGGATGTTGCAAAAATGAAGACTATGGTTGAGATGGCAAATGACTTTAGCCTGAGTGTGGATGAGATGACATGGAGGAGCTCCTAGAGGTGGATCCTGAGAAATTAACTAATGAAGAGTTGTTGGAACTGGAATGCATAGGTGAAGAGGCAAGAGAAAAGGAAACTGCAGGAGAAGAAAAAGACGAACCCCCAAGAAAATTCACAGGGAAGGTTTTAGCAGAAGCTTTTGCAGACCTCAACACACTCTTTAGAAAGTTTGAAAAATGGACCCCCAACACCAAAAGGTTTGTATTATTAAAGAGGAATGTTCATGATGCATTATTGGTCTATACGCAGATTTATGATGCTTACAAACAACCCAAGCTAACCATCATGGGCATGTTTCTGAAAACAGTGACACCTCCTCAAGAAGAGCCTCAGGCGGGTCCTGCAGAAGGTGTTCCAGAAGAAGGCATTTGCTCTCAGAGGAGAGGACAGCTCTATGTGTGTTACTGCCCCTCAAGACCTTCCAGGGGACAAGATGTGGAACGGAAGACAGTGATATTTAGGTCCAGACCCTGTGTAGGCCTCGGCTAATGTGTGTAGTTGTGTCTTAGTTTTTAACAAGACGAGTTCTGAAAAAATTTAAAAATAGAGAAAACTTATAAAATAAAGATATAAAGAAAAATATTGTTATACAGCTGGACAAAGTTTGTGTTTTAAGCCAAGTTTTTTCATAGAAGAGTTGAAATTTTTTAAAAAATTCAAAAATTTTTAAAGTAAAAACATTACCGTGAGTTAAGATTAAATTATTGTTGAAGAAAAATATCTTCTTATAAATTTAGTATCGCCTAAGGGTACAGTGTTTGGAAAGTGTACAGTCATGTGCAGGCCTTCACATTCACTCCTCCCTCACTGATTCAGCCAGAGCAACTTCCAGTCCTGCAAGCTCCGTTCTTGGTAAGTGTTGCGTACAGGTGAACCATTTTTTATATTTATAGCATGTTTTTACTAGGCCTTATCTATGTTTAAATACAGAAATACCACTGTTACACTTGCCTGTAGCATTCAGTATAGTCACACGCTGTGCAGGTCTGTAGCCAGGAGGACTAGGTTATGCCATATAGCTTAGGTGTGTAGTTGGCTATACCACCTAGATTTGTGTGAGTGTGCCCTATGATGTTCACACGATGCTGAAATCACCTGATGACGCCTTTCTCGGAACATATTTCTGTCATTATGATACATGACTGTACCTCTTGCTATCAGTTGGTGTGTTTTTTTTCTGATAGAACTCTGTACCATTGAATGTGCCTCACCCTCAAATTTTTGGCAGCATTTGATGGAGTATATATGAAAAAATACCATGGGAACAGATCTAGATTCTGATCAAGCCAACTATTCCACCACTTTAGTTTACAGATAAGTGTAGTGTAAGATAGCGGTCCAGGGGGCTTTCCCAAGGTCATATTGCAAAGTGCAAGGGTGAGTTTTACCTAAGCAGGGGGTGGGATGGGAGGGATTGTAACAGTGGTGCACCTTTTGGAGCCCTTTGATCCATCTTTTGAGTTGATAAGAGCTTTTGAGTCCTAGGATACTTCTCCATTCCACTCTCATTACCATAATACTTTTTTTTCTCTTAACCTGTCTTCCAAAGAAAGTAAAGGATGGGGAGACTTGGATAGCAGAGAGAAGTGAAGAACTACGTAGATGTTTGTTTTGCTTATCAGTCACTCTGTATACTAAAACTACCCCCATATATATGGCACATTAATTAGAGTGTTTGGTCAGTTTGTTTTCAGTAAATTCTCTATATTACAAATAAATTAGCTGCCTATTAATAAAAGTCTGTGTTGGAAATGAGTAAGAGAGCTCCTCTTACCAAACTGCAAATACATTTAGCTCTCCTTAGTCTTGACCCTTCAGTCATTTAAACCCTGAACAACATAGTTGTAAAGCAGGGATGGGACACAGTAGCAGGGTCTAGAGGGGTAAAGCTGGAGCCAAGCTAATGGTCAGGGGCAGACGTGGATATGAAAGGGATATATTCACTTTGAGAATCACAACACTCATAGGTCAGGCTGATCTGCTAGCTTGGGAGTAAGTAAACATGGGTCCAATGGCCAGAAGTGTTCCCTCTCAAGCTGGCTCCATATGGAGACGTGCTGGTGAGGCAGAGGAGGAAACCAAGGACCAGGAGAGCTAATCTGGTACGGAGATGGCCCCTAAAGGCAGTACGTGAGGGGATATGGGACTTTCACGCTCATCGTTATACTTGCTTTGTTTAGATAGCCTGGGCAGAAACTCTGGTGGGTGGGTCATAAGAGGAGGAGTAACTAGGAGTGAGAATGTCCATAGTCAGAGGAGTGGCTCATCTAGATTTAAACAGGACCCAGGCAGTAACTTGGAGTATGAGAAGCCCGGTGCCAGGACTCCAAGTATATGGGCTGATATTTAGGGAAGGTCTTCATTCCAAGCAGAGCAAATGAGGTGCAATTCAGGAAAAGCAGGTAGAATCTTGTTGAACACAAAAGGAATTTGAGAGGAAGGCACTCAGAGGCTTACAGGTATCTCCCTATTTCAAAATCTCTCAACCTCCACCCCCATCCCCCGACCAGGCCGCTGTCATTGTGTGTTATTGCAGATGCAAAGCAAGTTTAGATCCTACCACTGCATTTCTGCCTGGCCTCCAGAGTAATGCAAAACTTACTAGTATTTGGCATCTCACACAGGTCCCTCTGTCCATGAAAGCTTGTACATTCGTTGAGCAGTGGTGTTGCACTTGGAGCAAATTAGGTCATTGCCCACCCACCAGATCCTCTGTCATATTCCAGCCATGATGATCACATCACTGCAGCCCTGGCAAGTGGAGTGCAGGGTCAGTGTTCTGATCACTACACCTTGAATGAGCATGGCAGAGTTACTGGGTTTTGAGGGAGTACCCTATTACAGATGGACCAGGGATCTTATAGACTAATTTGTTAAAGTGCCTGGACATAATTTATAAAAAGATTTGGGGAAGGTATCTACTAGTTCAAGTGAAAAACAAGGTACAAGCTGAGTTTGCTAAGAAAGCATAGCAAGGAATCAGAGAAAAAGGACTCTGATGCTTTCTAGCTAGTATTGATGAGAGAGTGGATAACACCCTCAAAACTACTTAAGCTTTGAGACAAGCAAATCCTAGCATCCTACAGCAGTGATGGCGAACCTATGACACGCGTGTCCAAGGTGACACGCGAACTCATTTTTTTGGCTGACTTTTCTTTGTTAAATGGCATTTAAATATATGAAATAAATATCAAAAATATAAATCTTTGTTTTACTATGGTTGCAAATATCAAAAAATTTCTATATGTGACACAGCACCAGAGTTAAGTTAGGGTTTTTCAAAATGCTGACACACTGAGCTCAAAAGGTTTGCCATCACTATCCTAGAGTGATGCTTTCAGCTCTCTGTGGAACCTGAATGAGAAATGTAAGCTCATCCTATATACTTCTACACTACTCACCAATGAAATTTATTTTGAGTTTGCTCCTTCACTAGGAAAGGAGAGTTCTCAGTACGGCTGTCATCCCTCTTCTGTGAGGCAAAACTCAAGTAATGAAAATATTAGAAATATGGAAGTAAAGAGGGAAAATGAACCAAGTTGATACCATTATAATTAACTGGTTATTAATAGTAGGAAAGGAGCAAAGGGGGAAGCCAGAGATGATAAGCTTGGCCATTTGGGAAGCTTAACCAGGAAGCTGCCATTTCACACTTTCTCGAGAAACACTGGTCCATTCCCTGCAGAACACCTGGAGAAGGAGAAGGGGTCCAACAAAGGGGAGATGGATGCATGCGCAGAGAAGTTGGGATGACTAGGGGAGGTTCCTGTCAGTCACACCTGGGAACAGAATGGGTGTGGCTAATGCAAGCCCATGAAAATGTGGGGCTGCATAATCCCTTCAAGGAGTTTGCCCTCATGTTGCTTTTGTGACTCTTGACTCATGGGGCACTGTCGCTCCTGCTTCCTTGCTTTCGCCCTTGTTTCCTCCATAGCCATGTGGCCTGGGAAACCCTGCATGCAGTGGACTGATGGACTGTGGCCGGAAACACAAATGAAGCTACCCTGATGCTGTATTGGATTGTGCCAACATGGAATGGACACTCTGGACACTGACTCTGATTTTAGCCCTGCTAAAGCCAAAGCTACACTTCTATGGCAGGACTGAGGGAGAGGGGGCCTTGGAAACTCAGGGATGTAATTCCACAAAAATAAAAATCACTCATTCTACCATATGAATCTCAGAAAATTCTCTCTTTTTTTTTTTTTTGAGATATCTCAAGAATTCCACTTCCATGAGCAACAGGTGGGGACAAGGACCACCCCCCACCCCCCCACTTCCACCACTAACAAAATCATGCTAGGATGGTCACAAGGGCCAGGATTGGGCCTGGGAGTAGGGCCAGGTAAGGGGTCAGTGAACATCAGCAGTAGTTTCACTGTAGCCCTGAGAGTTACTTTGTAGCATCAGCAGTCACTTCTATAAGGAATGATCAAGGTACAAAATCTATAAATAGCCCTGGTTGGTGTTGCTCAGTGATTAGAGTATTGGCCTGCACATCAAAGGGTCATGGGTTCGATTCCCAGTCAAGGGCATGTACCTGGTTTGTGAGTTTGCTCCCTGCCCTGGGTTAGGGCATGCGCAGGAAGCAACTGGTTATATGTCTCTCTCTCATCAATGTTTCTCTCTCTCTTCCCCTCCTGCCTCCTTCCTCAGTTCCTCCCTCCCTTCCACTCTCTCTGAGAAGCAATGGAAAACATATCCTCAGGTGAGGATTAACAACAAAAAAATCTGTAATGATAAAAGCATAATATGCTAATTAGACCAGACAACCTTCCGGCCAAAGCCAGGGCTCTGAGTGAAACCTGCGCCTGCCAGCAGCTGGAGGGAAGCCCAGGTCCCGGGTGCCAGAGGGAAGCCGGTGCCTGCAACCGGGGGAAGGAAGGCCTATTCTTGCACGGATTTCGTGCATCGGGCCTCTAGTCTATAATAAGAGGAATGGAATATGCAGTGTGTTATTTTTTCTGACTACATTTTAAATATTGAAATATCTTTTAAATGTTTTCTAGATTTTTCAAAGAAACTTAGTTACTTTGTAGTTTTTAATACAAATAGCATCTGCTTCTTGCTTCCTGTATTTCTTCAGGAATTACCTCCCTATAATGGTTTTGGACCAGTCGAAGATTCTGCTCAGAATTGTTTTGTTCTCATTCCAAAAGCTCCGAAAAAAGATATTATTAAAATGCTGATGAATGAGAACAAGGTGCTTCGTTTTTTGGCTTCACTGGTGAGGATAATTTTTATATACTAAGATTCTGTTCTGTCTCAGTATCGTGCCTTGATGTATGTTGGATGCTGTTAAGTATGGTGTCCCTGAACCAAGATGTAGCTCAAGGCCAATCTCCCACAAAAATCTTTCCTTAGATCATTAATCTTCCCCTCTGCCCCTCAAATTTTGGCAGCCCTTTTTGCATTTTTAATTAAGTAGTTATGAAAGCCTGATTTATATTCAATTTATTTATGTGTCTGTGTGCCTTTGCAGTGTACTCTGACTTCCTTGAGGGTAGGGACCATGCCTTACTAATTTTTAGCATTACTTGTCATATCTAGCTTGTTATATTTTATAGTCACTAAATATAATAAAGGGACTCATTTATTGATATCAGTTAACTAGATGTTGCCTTTGAGAGGTCATATGGCTAGTGGTTGAGAACATAGGTCTGGAAAGAGACATAAATTTAAATTCTGAATATTCCACTCAGGCAATTCCCTGAATTCCCTGAGGCAAATTACTGATAGGAATTCAAAGGATAATGTCTTTTAAAAATGGAAAAAATGTAGAAAAAAATATAAACATTTTATTTAGAACTATCCACATAAATATTAGAAATTAAAGTAAATTACTTCTGGGAATAGGAATTGGGAGTGGGAAGGGGTAGGCCAGGTGATTTCTCAAATTACAGGCAGATTTGGAGATGCTGTTAACTAGTGAGACAATTTAGTACTATAAAGATATTTGCCCCAAATTGATTTATGGTTTCAAAGCAATTACAGTCAAAATCCCAAAGGGTTTTTAATTTTTGCAGATTGACCGATTCTATTATTTATGTGGAGATGTAAAGCACTTCCAAGCATGGCCAAGACATTCTTGGAGAACAAGATTGGTGGATTTGCTTAACAAAATATAACATATATTAAAAAGTCATGTAAAGTAATTAAGACAATAGAGTATTTGTGCAAAGATAGATAATTAAACCAATGGAATAGATTAGCAGCGGTCACCAACCGGTGGTCCATGGACCACTGGTGGTCTGTGAGGTCCGAAAGGTTGGTGACCGCTGGATTAGAGAGTTCAGAAACTGACTTACACACATTTAGATACATGACTAAGGGCACTGCTGAGGGATTAGGAAAGGAAGGCCTTTTCAATAAATTATATCAGAACAATTAGATATCTATTTGGGAAAAAAGAAAATATGACTCACCTCAGACCAAATATAGAAATTGATTCTGGGTGAATTTAAGATTTAAATGTGAAAGGCAAAGCAATAAAATTTCTTAATAATAATAAAATTTTAACCTTGTAGTAGGGAAAGATTTCTGTAGTGGTACACAAAAAGCCAAAATTGTTTCAAAAACTGATAAATTTGACTACATTAAAATGGACATTAATGTTCCTCAAAAAACACCAATAAGAAAGTAAAAAAAGGAAAAGACAGAGTGGGAGAAGATGTCATTGCAGAAATCAACTAAGAACTCATATCCAGAATGTCTAAAGAACAATCTAAAATCATTTTTAAAAATAAGCAAGAAACTTGAGCGGGCATTTTACAGTAGAGGATATCCAGAAGGCCAATAAATGTATGAAAAGGTGCTCAGCCTTTTTAGTGATCAGGAAGCTACAAATTATAACCACAAAGAATTGCTCTCACCTACCAGGATGGTTAATATGTTGGTGACAATATGGAACAATAGGAAATATACTATCAGTGACGCTCACTTAGGAAAATAGTTTGGCCTAATCAAACATACCAGGTTGTGCCAAAATAGTACATATATGTGCACTAAGAGATAAGAATGTCCCTAATAGCATAATCCATGATTGCTAAAAATAAACCTGGATGTCCATTTATAGGAAACTGACTGGATAAATAAAATGGCATGTTTATATAATGATTTGAATTCTGTTCAGCAATGAAAATTAATGAACTACATTTACAAATAACAAGGATAAGTCGCATAAACATAACTTTAAATGTAAGAACTCAGTCACAAAATAATACATATTATATAATTTTCTTTATATTAAGATTCTAAAAAAACAGGCAAAACAGAACTGTTTAGGGATGCCTGCTTTGTGGTAAAACTAAAGAAAACCGTAAACTTAAGATAGTGGCTTCTTGGGTGGGGGAAGGATAGGGTATTGATTGGGAGGGTGCTTTCTAGGTTCTGTCAATGTTGTTTCTTGACCTGGATGGTGGTTACCTGGGTGTTCACTTTATGAAAATTTTTTGAACTGTATATTTGGGGGGGCGGTTTGGTCATTTTCTCTGTGTGTTAGAATTCAAAGTAAAAAAAATCATTTAAAAGAATACCAGTAAGACTAATATTAATAAAGAATTAGTGTGTACCTTCCTATGGGTAAAGGAAAAAAGAAGTGATATTCTGGTTGTGGTAATTTTCAAAGGGTTTTCCCTGGCCTGGTAAAAATAGAGGGTATAGCCATTTAGCTCATCACAAACACTCTGAAGCAGCGGTCACCAACCTTTCAGACCTCACGGACCACCAGTGGTCTTCGGAGCCCTGGTTGGCGACCGCTGCTCTGAAGGATGAGTCCCCAACCCCCTTGCTATGGCCTTGCCTGTGGCCCTGCTCAGAACTTTATATTTTATTCTAAGTGTGATGGGAAGTCTCTGGAAGTTTGAGAATAGAGGAGTGATATGGTTTGATTTTTATTAACTATATTGTGGATGTGGTGTTGTTGTTTTTAATTTTACAAGGGTATCCAATCAAAAACGTTTGGAAACCATTAGATTAGGGAATGTGGAAATTATCTTACTAAGAGGAAACCCAGTGTCTTTCTGCAGCAAATGAGAAATGATTACACAAGTCCCTGGTCTAAATGAGAAGATGGGTGCGAAAGGTGTGATATGGGAAGATTTTAGTCAGGAATAAGCATGTGTGTTTTTAAGCTTGTTCCACCTGGAATTGTGGCTTAAAGGTTATGTAATCACTCTCAGCGAGTTGATTTGGGAGAAGTCTTGTCTACATGATAGTTTCTCAGAATCACTTTTAACTCTACGATTCCTCCCTTCTTAAATTTTCTTTTAAAATTATGTATGTAAATGGATTTGTTTAAAGAACTAAACTCTGCACAGGCATCATAGTGCCCATGAAGTTGAACCTAATGTCAGCCAGGAGGTTTCACACTGGCAGCCTATGGGCAGAATGTGGCGACCTACGCGCTTTGTTGGTGTGCATGGTGCTTGAGAGAGTTTAGGTCAGTGTTTTCAAGCCAGGGCTTTATACAGTACTCCAGATTGCTATCTTCTCATGCAAAATTGGAGGATCTAGCAGCATTGGGCCTACATTCCCACGAGGCAACTATCAACTGCAGTTGAGTTGGGGCAGCCTTTAGATGAGCCATGTCCTTTCCCAGCCACCAGAGTCCCTCCCATACTGTTCATTTATATTATACTTTATGTAATAGATTTACATAATAAACCTAATCCCTGTAGGTATTTTACTTGGGGGCATCTAGATAATTCATGTACTTTCATAATACCTTTTTTTTTCTTTCACTTTTCTAGGAATCCCCCTACCCAGAAGACAAAGACCGCCGATTTGTCTTCTCTTATTTTCTAGCCACTGACATGATCAGTATCTTTGAGCCTCCTGTTCGCAATTCTGGTATCATTGGGGGCAAGTACCTTGGCAGAACAAAAGTTGCCAAACCACACTCTCCGCCGGGAAACCCCATCTACTATAGCCCTAGTGACTTCTTCATTGGCGCTGTGATTGAGGGTAGGTCTAAACCCAGGTTAGGCTTTCTGACTAGCCAAGTGAATTAAATGTAAGTAACCCTTGTAAGAGACAAGTGGGCTGCATTCCAGCAGAGACAAAGCTAATATCCTTACATATGTGGTCCAATGTCTTAATCTCCTTCCTTCCCAATTAAACTGTGAATTGGTTGCATTTGGGGGAGCGGGGGTATAAATATAGATCCTGAGCTTCCTAACACTGAACAAATGACTGCATATAAGTTTCGAGAGTTTTGAAAGTTCACTGTGCATGCATGTGCATGTCTGTGAATTTGTTATTGGAGGGTCAGTATTTACTCCTGATTGCATGATAAAAGCATAACCAAGGTGAGTGTATCTCTGCCTTCTCCCCAGTGTTTGGCCACCGGTTCATCATCCTGGACACAGACAACTATGTCTTGAGATATATGGAAAGTAACGCTGCCCAGTATTCACCAGAGGCACTCTTGTCGATTCAGAACCATGTTCAAAAGCGAGAAGCTTCTGCACCAAAGTTGGAAAAGTATGTTTGATTGTCTAGGGAGCATTTTGGCTCTGACACATGTGAGATATTCAGGAAATAGTTCTTGACAAATTGAATGGGTAACCCCATTTTAGATTTTCACCAAGTAGGAGTTATTAGTCATACATAGGTTTGCTGGGTCCAATATAATAAGTAGTAACTTAGAACATTTCCAACTTTATCTATTTGGCAAATAACTATTGAATGCCTCGTATGGGTCGGAAACTATCACTAGGCCCTTGGGCTTTTTTATAGTAGTAAACAAAAAAGAAGTTGTTCCTTCATGGAGTTGGCATCTAAGCAGTGGGAGATAGTCAGTAAACAGCACAAGTAAATTATACAGTATATTAGGTGATGCGTGCTATGGAAAAGTGGGGCAAAATTAGGGTGATAAGGGTTTCTGAAGGGGGGTGGTGGATTGCAACGGATCGGGCAAGGTCACACCTTGGGAAGGTCATTTGAAGGTAAAGGAGTTAGCCATATGGATATCTGGAGGAAGAGCATGCCGGAAAGAGGGAATGGTGAGTGCTAAGGCCTAGGTAGCAGCATGCCTAGACTATGCAAGAAACACTGGCAAGAAGTAGGCCAGTGAAAGTGGCTGGAGTGAAACAAGTGAGACGAGAGGAGTGGAAGGTGGAGTTAGAAAATTAATAAGTCCTGGATCATGTAGGACCTACTAGGTCTTTGGAAAGATGCTGGCTTTTCTCTGAGTGAAATGGAGAACCATTGTGGGGTTCTGAATAAAAGAAGTGGCAAGATTTGACATATGTCTTAAAGAGCTATTGTGTTCTGAATAGGTTAGGAGAGACATTAGTTAGGAGAATATTACCATAATCCAGGCAAGTGATGATGGTGTGTGGACCAGGGTAGATCAGTGAAGGTGGGAGAAATGGTCTGATTTTGGATATATTTTGAAGGTAGATTACATAGGGGATATGAGAGAGAGAGAGTAGTTAAGATGACTGCAAAGTTTTGGACCTGAACAACTGGAAGGAAGAGTTGCCATCATCTGAGCTGGGGAAGATGTTCATTTGGGGTAGAAGAGGGCTTTGGGGGGAGGGGAGGATTTCAGTTTTGGATATACTAGGTTTACGATAGCTATGAGATATCCAAATAAAGTATCAAATGGGCTGTGGGATGTATAAATCTGGAGTCCAGGCAAGAGTTCTAGACTGGAGATGTAAATGAGGAAGTGTTGGCTTATAGATAATATTTTAAGCCACAGGACTACGTGAAATCTCTCTAAGGGAGTCAATGTAGATAAAGAAAAGAAGAGCTCCTAGGACTGATCCCGGAGGTCCTCCAACACTCAGAATTGAGAAGAGGAAACTGGGTATGACAGCTGGTGCTGCAGGAAGAAAACCAAGTGTGTGTGGTATTCTGGAAACCAAATAAGGAAAGTAGACTCTAACAACCGTGCAAACAATCTTAATAAGCAGTGGGAAATTTACTACTGTCCTGTGACCTTTAAAAATTATTGTATAAACATGAAAAATCTGATGGTTATAAATATAGGGAAATGAAAAAATAGTAAAACTACTTTTTATTTAGTACACTATAAAATATTGGCAACACTGAGAATTAAAGTGTTCCATTTCGTGGAAAAAAACTTATCAAAAGTAGTTTGAGCAGCGCTTGCCTTTTTCTCATCGTATAACTTATGATACAGGCAAACATCTTTTCTATGCTTTGGCAAATTGTCACATTCCTTTTGAAGTTTGGATCAGCTTCCAACATTTCATAATTTTTGCTTTCAATGTTGTGAAGTATCTCCTAGGGTTTCTTTACTGACAGTGAAATATCTCTGAAAGTTATTTTAATGTGCAGCTTTTTGCTAGTATCTGGGATATGTCATCCTTTTCATTGCAATTACGTTCCTTGCTTATGTCAGTATTTTGGCCTTCACTGAGTTCCTCGGGCTGCACAGCAAGAGTCTCTTGAATGGAGGCAGTGTGAGCAGCCCCAGTGAGCTGTTTCCTCTATGACTCCATTATACTTCACTAGAGGCCCGATGCACAGATTTGTGCACTGGTGGGGATCAGTGGACCTCCATGCCGCCATAGCCCGGCCTTACCCGCCACCTTGTCAGGTTCCAGCTCACTGTCTGCATTGATCCCACACAGCACGAAGTAGTGTGTGAAGCAGCAGGAGGCCGGGGAAGGGTCTGAGCCCGGGCTGGGCCCTGCGCTGCTCCCGCTCATCTCGGCCCCACTGCGCCTGCTGCAGCTGCCTCATGTGCACAGGGGAAGTGTCCACAGGAGAAACTCATGCAGCAGCTGTGTAGCCGTCAGCCCTGCATCTGGCGCCTGTCAGCTGAGCAGCACTTCTGCTGTGGGAGCTCACTGACCACCAGGGGTCAGCTCCTGCATTGAGCGTCTGCCGCCTGGTGGTCAGTGTGTGCCATAGTGACCAGTCATTCCCAGTCTTTCTGCTGTTAGGGTCAGTTTGCATATTACCCTTTTATTATATAGGATAGAGGCCTGGTGCATGGGTGGGGGCCAGCTGTTTTGCCCGGAAGGGTGTCCTGGATCAGGGTTGGGCTCCCGCTTGGGTGCCTGGCCAGCCTGGATGATGGGCTGAAGGCTGTTTGCAGCTGGTCACACCCCCTTCAGGGTGGGGGTCCCCACTGGGGTGCGTGGCCAGCCTGGGTAAGGGCCTGAGAGCCATTTTCAGGCTGGAGGGCAACTTAAGCTCCCAGCCTCTTCTTTTTTTCTTTTTTTTTTATTCTGGGATTTATTTACCTTCTATAGCTGTCACTGGAGCTGAGAGCCGGCTCCAGCTCTGAGGGCTGAAAGCAGGTTTCTGGGTCTGTTTGGCTTCTGTAATTGAAACTCTGTTGCCATCACAGAAGCTCTAAGCTCTGAGGCCGAAGCTGGCTGAAAGCAGGTCTCTGGAGCCTGTTTAGCTTCTATAATTGCAACATAGTTGCTTAGAGTGCAGCTCAGAGGCTGGCAGCGGCAGGCCGGGAACATTGGCTTCCTCTGTCACTGGAGCAAGCAAGCCTCCTGTTCGCTTCAGCTGTGTGGCTGCCAGCCGCCATCTTGGTTGGCAGTTAATTTGCATATCCTGCTGATTAGCCAATGGGAAGGGTGTCGGGGTTATGGTCAGTTTGCATGTTTCTCTTTTATTGGATAGGACTAGAGGCCCAGTGCACAAAAATTTGTGCACTTGGTGGGGTGGGGGGAGGTCCCTCAGCCTGGCCTGTGCCCTCCCACAGTCTGGGACCCCTCGAGGGATGACCATCTGCTGGCTGAGGCCTGCTCCCCAGGGGATTGGGCCTAAGCTGGCAATCAAACATCCCTCTGGCAGCACTGCAGCCCTGGGGGTATGTCCACTTGCCAGCGGGGGGCAGACCTAAGCTGCAATCGGACATCCTTAGCGCTGCTGAGGAGGCAGGAGAGGCTCCCACCACCACCGCTGTACTGGAAGCCATCAGCCTGGCTTGTGGCTGAGCAGAGCTCCTCCATGTGGGAGCTCACTGACCACCAGAGGGCAGCTCCTTCATTGAGCGTCTGCCCCCTGGTGGTGTGTGTCATAGTGACCAATCAGTCCCAGTCTTTCTGCTGTTAGGGTCAGTTTGCATATTACCCTTTTACTATATAGGATAGAGGCCTGGTGCACTGGTGGGGGCTGGCTGGTTTGCCCTGAATGGTGTCCCCACTGAGGTGCCTGGCCAGCCTGGATGAGGGGCTGATGACTATTTTCAGGCTGCCTGCACCGCCTTCAGGGTGGGGTCCCCACTGGGGTGCCTGGCCAGCCTGGCTGAGGGGCTGAGGGCTATTTTCAGGCTGCCTGCACCCCCTTTAGGGTGGGGGTCCCCACTGGGGTGCTTGGCCAGTCTGGATGAAGGGCTGAGGGCCGTTTTCAGGCGGGCCAAGCCCTCAACTGAAGCTCCCAGTCTCTCCTTTTTTTTTTTTTTTTTTTAATTCTGGGATTTATTTACCTTCTGTAATTGAAACTTTGTTGAGGCTCCAGCTCCGAGGCTGGCTGGCTGAAAGCAGGTTTCTGGGTTTGTTTAGCTTCTATAATTGCAACATTGTTGTTTAGAGTGCAGCTCAGAGCTGGGCCACGGCAGGCGGGGAACCTTGGTTTCTCCATCACTGGAGCAAGCAAGCCTCCTGTTCACTTCAGCTGCCTGGCTGCCGGCCGCCATCAATGGGAAGTGTAGCAGAGGTATGGTTAATTACCATGTTTGTCTATTATTAGATAGGATATTCTAGAGGCCCAATGCATGAAATTTGTGCAAGGGGCTTGGCCCTTGCAGCTGCGGAAGCTTGCCTTGGACCTCGCAGCCCCAGCTTTGTCTGGAAGGTCATCTAGCTGTCTGGTCTAATTAGCATATTATGCTTTTATTATTATAGACTAGAGGCCTGGTGCATGAAATTCGTGAACAGAGGGGGTGTGTGTCCCTCAGCCCGGCCTGCACCCTCTCACAATATGGGAACTCTCATGTAGGGTCCCTAGGCCTGGCCAGCGATCAGGGCCTATCGGGGCTTTCCTTGCCCTGGCTGCCAGCAGCTGGCTCCACCCCCGCTGCTGCCACTGCTTGCCATCTGTGTGGTGCTAGCCCCTCTCCCCCGCCACCGGTCGCCTTCCTCTGCAGGCGACAGGTGTGGGGTACGATCGCTTTGCTGGCCTGGGCCTCCCTCTGTGGGGCGATTGATGGTGGGGCTCTGCGATCGATGGCTCCGTGGAGGGAGGCCCTGCCAACCCACTGCAGCGCCACCGGCGGGTAGCCTGAGCCCCCCTCCCCCTGATTGATCGCCCCGCTGGACAGTGGCCTAGGCCTCCCTCTGCGGGGTGATCGTGGGGTGATGGTGGGGCCCCCCAGCCAATCACATTGCACCTGCCTTGGCTGGCCTGGTGCCAGTGTGTGTCATAGCATGGTTATCTGGAAGGTCATCCGACGGTCGTTCTGCTGTTCGGTCGTTTGGTTGATTTGCATATTACGATTTTATTATTATAGATAATATAAGTACATAATACTTCTAGTATTATCATGTTTTATTTCTTTGCTGCATTTTCACCTTTGTTGGTCAATTCTCTGTTTTGTAAAAAATCATGTGGGTTTATCACTGAGAGACAAGGAGGCAACTTAGCTGCACAATTGCTAAGTGTGAACGGAAAAACAGGTGCCCAACGACCAATCAGAGAGGCTCTGAAAGAAGTGTTGTGATGGCCACTGATCATGATATGCACCTGTTATTTCTGTGGTGATTTAGTAGGCTGACAACCTGACAGTGAGTTTGCACTTGTTGCAGTTACTCACAGCTAATAAACTGTGGTGACTGAAATTTGAACCATGTTGTTGAGAGGCTGGGCTATTTAAACAGTGGCAACTGAAATTTGTGCACATTGGAACTATGCAAAGTGAAACTCACCTGTATATGAAGAAAGACAGAATAATTTTGTCCACTGGGGAATGTAGTAATGTAGGGGACATCCAGGACTTTTATAAAAAGTTTCAGTTGAATGGGAGGGTGAGAAAACCTGATTGGAGTGGATTTAAGAGGGAAGGGGGAAGAGAGGAATTCAAGAATGGAAGGATAGACAAATATTTTGAGGAAGCTTGATGCAAAGGACAACAGAAATGGAGTAGTAGCTGGTGGAAGAAGAGTTAAGAGTTCTGTTTTTAAAATAGCATGTTTGTATGTGAATGGGAATGATTCTGTGGAGAGGGAAAAACATAGACAACTGTGTATGAGAGGGGGGGGATTTGTGGAGTATGTGAGAGAGGGTGCAGCTCAGTACACAGGGGGAGGAACTGGTTTTAAAGAGAAGCACTAGCCATCTCTGGCAGTTCTCAAACTTTTTGGTCTCAGGACACCAATATACTCTTAAAAATTATTCAGAACCTGAAAGGGTTTTTGCTTATGTGGTTTATATCTATTAAATATACCATGTTAGGAATTATATCTGACATTTAAAATATTAATGTTTTAAAAACAATAATAAACTCATTTCATTTTAATGTAAATAACACGATTTTCTGAAAAATGACTATATTCTCCCAAACAAAAAAATTCAGTGAAAAGAGTAGCACTGTTTTATAAATTATTTTGCAAGTGTCTTTAATATCTGACTTTTTTAATAGAAGACAGCTCTATTTTCATCTGCTTCTGTGATGAGCCTACTGCAATGTCGTTGATCACGTGACCTTTGGAAAATTCCACTGTGCATTTTTGAGAAAATGCGTAAAAAAGCAAATAATGTTTTAGTATTATTATGAAAATAGTTTTGACCTCACAGACCCTCCCCCACCCCCCAGCCAAGGGTCTCAGGAACCTCCAGATGTTCTGGGATTGCTCTTTGAAACCTTGATCTGTGGTAACAGGAGGGTGGAGTGTATGGGTACAGATGCTGGTAGGCGGGTAGATATGGTTGAGGGGTTTTGCTGGTTGTGTTCTCAATGTAGTTATAGAGTAAGAAGAATAAGGTTGGGGAGATATTGGAGGTTTCAGGAGAGAGGAAGGTTGTGAAATGCTCTAATCTATTGACTAAATAAATATAAAAAGTAAATATATCACATTTTTAAAATCTATACTAAGAAAGAAAACACAACAGTTATAATTGTAATTCACCAACAGTTAAAAACTACATGCTAAATTCAGAAATGTGGGAAAAAAATGTCTCAGGACTGATGAAATATGGCAGCTCCTGGGAAAGTGGGAGGTGAGTGGACTGGGGAAGCATGGTTTGGTGGTGGCAGCATTAAGGGCAGAGTTGAGGTTCATGGTTGTACATTTAATTCAACTACTTCTCAGAATTCTTTTCTGTAATTTTTTCATGTCTATGCAAGTACCGACGACACTGGTAAGCTTCCTCCTTTGGCGTACTACCAGTAGGATTTTTAAAATTTTTTTCTCTGGGTTAGTAATGATAAAAAGATGGTGCTAAGGCACTTGAAATGAGATACCAATACAGATAAAGAGAACTCAAGTTCTGGGTTAGGTCTGTTGCTATCCTTATTCTGATCCTCACTTTCTCTCCTCCCCGGCTCCTGTGATGACTCAGAAAGAGAGAGAAAAATGCTTGGAATCCAGGTGGCAGGCCTTCCGTGCCTTCCAGCCATTCTGTCTTTGGCTTCTAACTCCTCCCATCTGGTAAAGAATCCATCCACTAGCTGGAAGGAAACACAGATCCTTTATTTGACTCATCATTGCTAAGAGTAACGAAAGGGGCATCCCCAGTACTTGCCAGGCCTCAGTCTTTTTATATCAAGTGCCAATTACAGGATGGTGAAATTGGGAGTTAGCCATTTTCTCTTTCTGAGCCAGAAAATTAAAATAGTGCATAGGTGTCCTACTGGTTTTACTCTGTGCTTAGAGCATGGTCTGTGGACCGAAGAGTGGGGGTTTCAATTCTCTTCAAGGGCACTTACCTATTGCTGGCTCTATCCCTGCCCCAGTTGGGACACCTGCGAGAGGCAACCAATCCATGTGTCTCTCTCACATGGATGTTTCTCTCTCTCTGTCTCTCCCCCTCCCTTCCACTCTCTCTAAAAATCAATGGAAAAAATATCCCCAGGTGAGAATTTAAAAAACAAAAAATAATGCATAGGTAATTATTGACTTCCTCTGAAGTTCTTTTTGGGTTTTGGGTCCTCATTGCAATATACTGAACACAGATTTGCAGATAACCCATCTATGGGGAATCTACATGTATGAATAGCATGAAAAGACACATGTTCATATATATTATTCTTGTTCTGTTAGCATGCCCGGTTGTGCTCTTCAGCTTCAAGAGGGCCTTCCCACCCCTGCTCAAGAATCTTTTCAAAACCCTCTTTTTCACTTCCAGCCATCTTTCCCATATAGACATTTCCAAATATTCTCATTTCTTTAAGCCCCAAGATCTTCCACATAGTGTCTGGCACACAGGAGGCAAACAATGCCCATTCCACTCTTTCTCAATCACAGCAGAGTTCCACTGGCCTTAATGTGAGACCTTAGAGATACCATATTCAATTAGCTGCTAATTTCTTTTCATTTTATTCTACAGCTAGAGGCCTGGTGCACGACTTTGTGCATGGGTGGGGTCCGGCCAGCCTGCCCCGATGGGGGCCCATCAGGCCGGGCTGGCAGAGGGTAGGGGCCACAGGTGGTTGGCCAGCCAGCCCTGCCCGGATCAGGGTGTTGGGGGCTGATCAGGAGCCGGGCAGCCCAGGGTGGGCAGCTGATAGGGGCCCAAATCAGGCTGGTTGGCTGCCGCCGTGCATGTCATAGCCACCGTTCATTCCGGTCGTTTTGGTCGTTCTGCCTTTCCGGTCGCTGTGTGTGTGTGTGTGTGTGTGTGTGTATTTTGCCTCTGACTTCTCCTTTTCATTCTCACGACCATTTCCTAATTTAAAGAACTCAATCAGTCTGCACATAATAACAATAGCCATAACAACAGAAGCAGACTAGAAATTAGCTTAAGCCAGTAGAGTTATATGTTTCTTATGGAACACAATGTCTGGAGGTGAGCAGTCCAAAGCTGGCATGGTGGTTCTACAACCGAGACCTGACTTTTTCTCTCTTCTCTGACATCCTGAGCAAGTAGCTTTTGTCCACATGCTCTTTCATTCTGTGGACACAAAGTGAACGTTCCATTTCCAGCACTGCATCTGTATTCCAGTTAGGAGGAAGAGGAAGACAAAGGGGAAAAGACCAAACAGCCAGTCTCATCATGTCTTTCCTGTTTTTAAAGGGCTTATATAGAAGCCCCTCCTAGCAACTTCTGCTTGCAGCTCATTGTCTGGGCTATGTCACATGACCACTCCTAATTGCTGCTCAAACAAAAGAAGGGCTCTATTAGGAAGAAGGAGAGGATGAATATGGGACAGGTAACCCCCAACGTCTGCTATACTCCCATCATTGCTTACCTATGCTTCCACAATGTCTCCTAACTCACCTTCCCAACTCCATTCTCTACCTTCGTCCATTTCACACACTGTTACCAAACCAGTCATCCTAGAATTTAGCTTCAAACCTATCACAGTAGCCCCTACCCACCAACTTTATTGAGGTATAATTGACAAATAAAATTGTGTATATTTAAAGTACACAAGATTCTGCACATACATTGTGAAATGATTACCACAATCAGTTAGCCCACCTATCATGTCACATAGTTACCACTTATTATGTCACACAAGTGGTAGAATATTTAAGATCTACTCTCTTAGTAAATTTCAAGTATACAGCACAGTATTATTATAAGTACCATACTATACATTAGATTCCCCAGAATTTTCATCTCATAACTGAGTTTGTACCCTTTGGCCAACATACCCCTTATTCCCCAACCCCTAGCCCCTGGCAACCATATTTCTACTCTCTGTTTCTATAAGTTTGACTTTTAAAAGATTTCACACATAAATGAGATCATACAGTATTTGTCTTTCTCTGTTTGTGCTATTTCACTAAGTATATGTCCTTTAGGTTCATTCATGTCTCAAACGGTAGGATTTTCTTTTTTATGGCAAATAATATTCCATTACATTTCACATATTCCATTATATATATCTATATCTGTATATACAGATATAGATATAGATCTATATGTACATATATATAGATATTCCATATATTTCATTATGTAGATAGCCAGTTTTTCTAGCACCATTCATTGAAGAGACTGTTCTTGATCCATTGTATATTATTCTTGGTTGCCTTGTCAAAGGTTTGTTTACCATATATGCATGGGTTTATTTTGGGGCTCTCTATTCTGCTCCATTGGTTTATGTGTCTGTTTTTATGCCAGTACCATACTGTTTTGAATACTATAACTTATTATATAGTTTGAAACCAGGCACTGTGATATCTCCAGCTTTGTTCTTTTTCAACATCACTTTGTCTAGTTGGAGTCTTTTATGGTTCCATATGAATTTGTTTGTTTTTTAATTTCTGTAAAAAATGCCATTGGAATTTTGATAGGGGTTGTATTAAATTTGTAGATTACTTTGGGTATTATGGGTATTTTAACAATATTAATTCTGCCAACCCAGGAACACAGTCTTCTTCCATTTCTTTCATTAATGTCTTATTTTTGGTGCACAGGTCTTTCACCTCCTTTGTTAAATGTAATCCTAAGTATTTTATTGTTTTAGAAGCTATTGTGAATGGGATTATTTTCTTAATTTCTCTTTCAGATAGTTTACTGATTTATGTATGTTGATTTTTTGTATCCAGGAATTTTACTGAATATGTTGACTACTTCTAACAGGTTTTTTATTGGCATCTTGAGGTTTTCTACATATAAGATCATGTCATCTGCAAACAGTTTTACTTTTCCCTTTCCTATTTGGATATATTTTATTTATTTTTTGCCTAATTGCTCTTGTTAGGTCTGTGTTGAATAGAGGTGGTGAGAGTGGGCATGCTTGTCTTGTTCACTGTGAGGTATGATGTTAGCTATGGGCTTGTCATATATGGCCTTTATAAGGTTGAGCTACATTCTTTCTATACCTAATTTGTTGAGAGCTTTCATCATGAAAAGATGTTAGGTTTTGTCAAGTGCTTTTTATGTATCTACTGAGATAATTATGCTTTTTACCCTATATTCTATTAATGTGGTATATTACATTTATTGATTTGTATATGTTGAACCATCCTTGATACAAAGGATAAATCCTACTCATCCTAGTGTATTGTCGAATTAAGGTTGCTAATATTTTATTGAGGATATTTACATCTGTGTTCACCAGGGATACTGGCCTGAATTTTTTTTTTCTTGTAGCATCTTTGTCCTTAGTATCAACTGGCCTTGTATTATGAATTTAAGAGTGTTCCCTCCACTTCACTTTTTTTTGGAAGGGTTTGAGAATGATTGCTATTAATTCTTATTAAAATGTTCGTAGAATTCACCAGTGAAACCATCTGGTCCTGGATTTTTCTTTTTTGGGAGACTTTTGGTTACTGATTCAATCTCCTACTTGTTATGGCTTATTCAGATTTCCTATTTCTTGATGATTCAACCTTTTTAAGTTGTATGTTTCTAGGAACTTTTTGTTTGGTTTATTTCTAGAAATTTAGCCATTTCTTTCAGGTTATCCATTTGTTGATGTATGATTGTTCATAATAGTCTCTTATTATCCTTTGTATTTCCGTGGCTAGCAGTTATAATATTTCCTCTTTCATTTTTGAGTCTTTTCTCTTTCCTTAATTTGTGTAGCTAAAGTATGTCATTTTTTGTTATCTTAAAAAAAAAATAGATAAGACCTCTTAGTTTTATTGATCTTACTACCATTTTTCTAGTCTCTATTTCATTTATTTCTGCTTTGATTTTATTATTTGTTTCCTTCTGCTAATTTTACAACTGTACCATCATGTTCAAAGGAAATAAAAATCTGGCTCTTGCTTATCCTGGTTGTGATTTGAAAGGATAGACCTTTTTCCTAACGTTCTGGGCTTCTGATCTCTCTTCATTTCAGGAAGTGCTGATCCTGAACTTCTCAATCCATCACTTTCATAGATAATCTTGCACAAAACTTAAGAGTGAATTGGAGAGAGTGTGTTCAAGTATAAGAGACCCCTGACTGCATAGCTATAGAGAAATATTTTTAAAACTCATTTATTTTTAGATGATGTCATGTGGATGAAGTAGATCATGCGACTCTCACAAACAAGGCACTTGGGATGGTGGCGGTGTTAGATTTGGCTCTGACGGCGGCCAGGGAGGCTGAGCTTCAGTGCAGACGCTGCCCCTGGTAGGCTGTCCTGAGGCAGAGGTCACCCACCAGCCAGCCACTGCGGGCCAGTGTTCAGTGATTGGTCAGCTCTGTGTCGAAGCTGTTTGCCATTAAAAGTTTCCTGGACTGCACCAAGTGAGAACTTTGGTCACTGAGATAAGAGTAGCCAAGAGTAAATTCCATAGCCCATCATTTCCTTCCTTCCTCCACAGAAAAGCAACCGGAGTGGATCCAAGCATGCAGGAACTGGAGGCATTAATAGACAGAATCCAGAAGCAAGTGAAAGACCATCCCTGCAGAGATAACATTCGAGAGGCATTCCAAGTTTATGACAAGGAGGCGACAGGATTCGTGGACAAAGAGGTGTTCTTTAAAATCTGTAGCACTCTCAGCATCCCAGTTGATGATTCCTTGACTAAGGAGGTCAGTATGAGTTCTTTTCCCAGGTAATTGCAAGGCCGCACACCGTTCATTCTCTCTTAAAGACAATTAAATATGTATTTCGTTTTAACTGGGGAAGATCTAGGGTGTTCAAGTCAGGTCTCCTGTTCAGTCCTGATTATGGTTTTCCCTTGATTCATTGGCTTTCTGTTCTCATTACTGTTGCAAGGCATCTGTAGGTGGTGTGGGCTAGGCAGCAGAGAGGCTAATAAGACATGTTGGGGCTGAAGGAGGGCAGCAGAGGTGGTCCTGGAGGGGCGGCCACCCAGGGCAACTCACAGACACTGGGCTGAGCGGGTTGGTGGGCAGCCAGTAACATCCTTCACAGCGATAAGTACGTTAGCCCATCTGGAGGACTAGCATGGAGGAAGGCGTGACTGCTGCCCAGGGGGAGCATCTGTCAGTAGGGGCCCCATGGCGACATGGACATTCTCCTCTTAGAAATGTTCATGAGTTGAAGAGAGCATTTCATGCCTTTTCCCCTTATAGACCCCTTTAGCCAGATCCCTAGAAGTCAGACAAAATTTTTCCCACCTTGCCAATGACTGTGACTTACTGTCATTGAGACATTCTCATTGATTAAGAAGACTGAGATGCTATAGACCTTAAAGATCTTTTAGCAAAAAGGAATGTTCAGAGGTAAGATTCGTTTGGGGAGGGCTTTTGCTTAGGGCTAAAGTGACTAGGTTGGAGACGAGGATATTTTGTAGGCAGGGACATTAGCTAGGAGTGGGGGAGACAGAAAGAAAGGTATTTGTTCACATGGGCCAAAGCCCATTTAGCTTCCCAAAGCTCAGATTGACAGCATCCCCAGATTTTAAGTCATGTGTATTATGTGTGAGCTGACATGAGAGAGAGGCATTGCAGTCCGTGAGAGCGGGACAGGGAAGGTGGGTGGGGTGGATTTGCACGTGTCTTATGAAAGCAACCACCGCAAGTCAGTCTACTATCACTCACAACTGAGTTTCAGGGGACAGGTTTGGGCAGTGACATAGCTAGACTTTTCTATTAGACTGCCATAACACCAACTCGCTATTTTGAGTCTTACTCTGCACAGACTGGGTGGACAAAGTCTTCTCTTTGAATATAAAAACAATAAAAATTGCTTCTTTTTAATAATTGAAAGTGATAGTGCCCTTAAAAATGCAAATATTGGTTCTGAAATCTTGGCCAGGCCATTTACTCCACCTGAGGTTTGATTTTACTATGAGAGGGCGTAATATCCAACCATGCACTGGGTTCACAGGAGCACTTCAGAACCAGCTGAGGGTGTACAAACTGCACTGGTTGCAAAGGTGGGATCAGTGTTGATAGGGCCCTGCAGTGACGCAGCAGGCAGCCCTCATGTCTGTCCCGCCTGCTCTCTGTCTCCCCTGCAGTTAATCAGGATGTGCTCTCACGGAGAAGACAAGATCAACTACTACAACTTTGTCCGGGCTTTCTCAAACTGACCAGGCTGAGGAGAGGGCGCACTAGTGTTTTGAGGTTGGACCTACACTTTGAAATTTACCTTGTACTCTTTGTAGAGGTTTGAAAGTATATCAAGCCTTTGAAAGTATATTCCTTTCTCTTTTGTTTCTTATATTTCACTACTTCTGAAGTCTAAGTTAGATGCATCTTGTAAGAAGATTGGTGCCTTATTGAGGGAGGTAGAGATGGGGGTGTTGTGATGGTTAACTTTATGTGTCGAGCGGACTGGGCCTTGGGGAACCTAGATATTTGGTCAAATGTTATTCCTGGGTGTCTGTGAGGGTGTTTCTGGGTGGGATGAACATTTGAGTTGGTGGACTGAGTAAAGCAGGCTGCCCTCCCAGTGTGGGTGGACCTCTTCCAACTCATTAAAGGTCTAAATAGAACAAAAGGCTGACCTTCGCGAGTAAGAGTGAATTCCCCCTGCATGCCTTCAAACTGCAACATCAGCGTTCTCCTGCCTTCGGACTCAAACATTAGAAAGCCTGCTGGCCTTCAGACTGGAACCACACCGTCAGCTCTCACGGTCTTCTTGTTGACTGACTGTAATCACGTGAACCATTCCCTATAATAAAGCTCATTCTTTCTATATAGATCCCATTGTTTCTGTTTCTCTAGAGAAGCTTGACTAATACAGGTGTACAATGAGTAAGAGCAGAAGAAAAGATAGAATTGGCTAGGAGAAGCATCATTTGAGGTTTTGAAAATAAGCACACAGCACTGGTATTGCTGCTCGGCCAATGCCTGCTCCCCACCTGCCCGCTTGCCCCAAGATTACAGGGAAATACACCACATGTTTTTGTGAGATGGTGGGTGGCTTACAGATTTAAGGCTAGTAAAATCTGCCTTTGTATGAATATTGGCTTGTGAGTTACCACTGCTCAGGCCCTAGGTCTATACTTTATACCACCAGGGGGCCTTGAAAATACCATCTAATTAAGTGTTCACATGAATGTGTCAAATTCATCTATAGGTTTGGAGGGGATCTGGGACTAGCTGGTAAAAAAAGACGTTTCTAAACGTTTCGAGAATTGAGGGTCCCTTGGATGCGTGACTCCTGAATATCCTGCTGGAATGTATGTTCATGAAAAAAGATTAATCTATTGAATACTTAATTTGTACCAAGGACTTAGCATTCACGGTCCCTTCATCTTACCACTCCCACTCCCTGCAAAAACAAGCAATCAAACCAACCAACCCCAAACTGTAGAGCACAGGGGAGCAAACAGCTCAGAATGGTTACCTGCCTTTCCACTCTACTGCCCTGCCTCCCCCTCCTCCCCTTCCGGAAAGCCTTCACTGCTCGACCACCAGATCTGCGGTCTCAGACCCTGTACCCTTCCTCCACCTGGTTCAGGGACACCAGAAGCTGGAGGTCACCTAGCTTCTCATGGCAGAGCAGGACTGCAACCTGAGTCTGCACCAGAGCTTGCCCTCCACCAGCACCTCTCCTGCACCTCAGGCAAAGGTTCCCTGTTTAATCCTCATTCCCTGTGGTGTCTGTGGCTAACGGCCACTGTAACTGCACTCCTGTCCTGAGCTCCCTCTGAAGATGGTCTGGAAAAACAGCAGACAGCTGCAGGCAGGAGACCATCTGCCTGACACCAGCAGTCCCACTGCCCACATGATCACGAATACTTGGACATGTGTTCACTACCAGCACAAATACTGGGTGGCTTTTACTTAACTCCGTCTTCTCCAGCCAAACGTCATAACGCAGCAGACATCAAGCTCGGTGTGCTTTCCTGTGAAGCTTCCTACCCACAAACCCAGGTCGAGACCACACCTTTCCCCTTCGTACCTTACTGTTATAGACACTAATAAAAATGATGCCGTTATTCAATATAATCATCTTCCTCTTCCAATTCCCCAATTCATGTGACACAACAAACATATAGCAGAAGATATACAAGAAATGGCTAATAAGAGTGAAAACTATTAGAAATTAGACTAAAATGGACACACTCATTTTTTTCAAGTAAAAGCAAAGGTAAACATCCTGATCAAAAAGGAATATAAGGAATTGTACCAGAGACAATTAGACTGATAATTCTATGCCTTTTTATTCAGTTATTTCAAAAATATTTGCTGATCATTTTTTTCAAAATGTACATTTAAAAAATCCATACAAAACTGTAATTGTTTTCAAACCAGACAGAAACAGTGGAAAAAGGGTTTTGAAAAAAGTTCACTGAAAGTAAAAAGCCCCCCCCCTCCAAAAAAAAACCACAACAAAAAAACTAGAACCTTTTACATGAGCATAAATACGGCAGGCACAAAATTTCCTTGAGTTCCTTGCTGAAATTTGGTCCATAACATGAACAGGCCAAAGTAGAAAAACAGACACTTTTGTCCACATTTGCATTGTGAGTTGCCCAGGGCACCAGCAGCCTCGGCTTATCCTTCAGATGTTTATTAAACAAGAGGAACTGAAAAATGAGGTTTAGTCTCATCCATAAACACTTGAATCTGTACCCAAGGAAGTGGTGGCACTTCCAAGCACAGGTGGCGCCTGCCAGGTGAACAGGGCTGTCCAGCCGTGGCTGACTCAGAAAATCTCCGCGTGAGCAAGAAACTCGAAGCTTCCAGGCAGAGTGATGGCGCTACCTCGGTGTCCCAGATCTTATTCTCAGACACTGACTTATTAATGCCCCTTCATGAGGATAGTTTTTTTCCTTTTCAACAGATTATACAAAAATTATATGGACTTCTAAGATGATGCTACAATGTTCTACTAGAGTGCCACAGAAACCCAGCCAGGATAACGAGAATGACAGCAACAAAGGGAAAGTGGCTACCAGTTCTGTAGGGGGCGACGACTGCCCCTCCCGTGGGTCCCTTCCCTTCCCCATCGCAGGGCGTTGTAAGGGACAGCAAGGCCTGTGGACCGACCACTGGCTGGGAGGGTTATTGCACAACCCGGAAGAGCAAGGGAAAGGCAGGCAGGCTTGGGCGGGTGGGAGAGGGTAGCTGCTAACACAAGGTAACACTGAATTAGGAGCTGGAAGAAGTTCTGCAACAGCCGACCTAGACCCATTGTCCAACGGGGATGTGAGTTAACAACTGTGACTGCAAAGTAAACACCTTTGTCATATACGCTTTGGGTTGAATGGGACGCAAAAAAGACCAGAAGAGGTTTTAGCAAGGTACCCTTCTTTATAATCTGGGGGGGTGGCGGGAGACAGACTGGAAGAGCCGGTCTCACCATGTTGGGGCCAAAGACATACATGGGCTTCGTGCCCCTGCCCTCTGGGCTTCCCTTCACAGGTATGAACAGGTGGGAGGCACAGGTGCCTGCAATGGGCCTCCCCTGGCTTCCCAGCCACCCAGGCCCGAAAACCAACTCCAGCGAGAAACCAAAAACAAAACGGAATAGACCCCAGACCCTAACACAATGAGGCGGGGTGGTGGGGGGGGGTTGGTTGAGACAAAGGAGGCAAAACTCTCACAATCAGTATCCCTTTTACATGTGAATGCCCCGGGGCCAATTCCTGGGCTGCTCCTGACAGACAGCCCGGGCCCTGGCTCGGGGGCCAGGACCACGCTGCAAGTAAGGCACTTCTTACAGAAACAGGAATCTGCTGAGGACGAAACTCTCATGTGCAGCCCAACAGGCTACCTGGAGCCAGTGGGCCAGCGCTTTTCTGAGGCCTCCATGGAAGGTTGTGGGGCGTGGGGACACGAGGCAGCAAGTAGGTCCTCTTCAGCCTTTGGGGAGGAAACGGGGTAAAGAGTGAGGAGTTGGTAAAGCCTTCCTCACTGGCCAACACAGGCGGGAGAGGGATTCTATTTAGGCTCCAAGCCATCCGACAATGACCCACGTCTGCAGTTGTGCCAAAGTGCCTCCTGACAGACGGAGTTGTGAGCTGGGAGGACAGGAGCGGGAAGGACCACACAGTTGTCTGACTCTCAACACCCTCTCCGAGAAACAGCAGAGGCCTGTGCAGAACAGGAGTGGATGTCCGATCACAGCCGAGGTCTTAGGCAGGGAGGGAGTCACACGCTGGCCTCCCTGCCCTCTCACCAGGCCTGGGAAACCACCTGGGCAGGCTGAAGCCTGCGAAAGAAATCCAAACCAGGCCCCAGCCCCCAGCCAGACACCTCCATTACAAAGGCCTCCTGGGAGGGGATGCTCTGCCCCCACCTTATTCACCACTTAGCCAAGGTCGAGGGGACGAGGAGGGTCCCTCAGGAAGGGCCTGCAGCACACGCCCAGGGGCAGCACCCCAGGCTTCAGGGCGCCCAGGTCTGAGGGGCTGCATGTGCAGAGGCTGGAGCACAGATGACTGTTTTGGTTTCTGAAACGTTGTGACTTCAGACAAATGGAAAAGGTTCTCTGGGCAACCACTTGGCTCTGGTGGCCCAGACACTCAGGGTTAGAGCAGACTAGAGGGCGCAGCAGCCACCCCCCACTCCCGCTCAGCCTGCCTCTGCCCCAGGCCTGCCCCACCTGCAGCAGGGACACGTGCAGCTTATTAACAGTGCAGCTCCCAGCCGGGGTGCTAAGAACTCTCCCACCACGGAGCTCCAAGGAGGGGGGCGCAGCCCGATCCTCCATCCCACCAGTGCGGCCTCCCTGCTCTCTCCTGCCTCCAGCTGCCTGGGGGCCGCCTCCACCTCATGGGGCCGCTCAGAGAGGTGGAGGGGCCGCGGCTGCTGAGGTAGACTGGCCTGTGCCCTCCTGCTCTGGTGGGTGATGTGGAGCTGGCCTCCCCAACATGGGGTGTCTGATAGGACCCCCACAGAGGGTGTGGCACGCTGGGAACAGAAGAGAGAGTTTAAGACGGAAAGAAGAGCCAAAGTGGCCAGATCAGGACGAGCCAGCCCAGCGAGCTCACAGGATGAGGTGGGACTGAGTTGGTTAGCCCCTGGCAACATGGTTTGGGCCAACTGCCAAAGACCTGGCTCTGCTCTGAAAGAAATGTGCCAGGGACCAGTGGGGTGACAAAGCTCCCCACAATGGCCCTCCTACCCCCTCAAATCGCTCGTGAAGCCCAGCTGGTGAGATGCTAGCCTTCCTTGTCTTGGGTTTTTAGGGCAGAGAAGGTCTGACCCTCATCACTGTGCCTTAGGAAATGGAGCCGGAGCTGCCGGGTCACGGGGGTGGTGGACTCACCTCGGAGGCGCTGCACACAGCGTGGAGCCGGCAGGGCACTTGGGGAACACGCACGCTGAGAACGCCTCCACGCAGCGGGAGGCTGCTGTGGGCGGGGCGTGCCTGCTCTCAGCAATGCCCCAGCCCAAGCACCACGTACATCTGCTGAAGGCCGACTCCACAGCTCAACGGGGCTCGGCTGCAGGTGCAGCCTCGAGCAGGATGGCGCCCGGCTGCTGGGGCAGGCGCAGGAGGCTGCTGGCCGAACACCAACCATCAGCAGCCACCAGGCCCTTTTACCAGGTTCTGCTTTGCAGCCCAGAGATGGTCAGAGGAGGACGGGAGAGAGGCCTATTTTCAAAAACACTGTCCACTTCCTAACAGTGACCAGAAGCCCTGGGGAGCCGCTCCTTCCCAGCCATCGGACAGAGCTGAGGGCCCACAGGTGTTAGGAAACAGACCCCTCATTCTCTGGGAAATTAAAACTGATCTCTGTTGCAAGTGATGCACAGAAGGGCTGTGGCCTCGATGAGAAGACCCCTCTCTTCCTTTTGGATGATAACCCAAGGTTTGGCTTCTACTGTGATGCCAGAGAGAGAACCAGCCCATCAAATGACACTGACATTCCTGCGCCATCAAGACCCGCTCCCGTCCCCGCAGAGCTCAGGAGTTCTTCGGCTGGCCCTCTGGGAGCCTCAGCCTTCTGTGGGAGCCCCACCGGCCCATCAGGACACGGGGGCCTTGCCTGGGGGGAGAGGGGACAGACTACGCGAGGGACAGGGCAGAAAGCTCAGCACAGCTGAGCAGCCTGTCCTGGTGCACACCATCGAAAGTGCTGCAGGTGTGCTCAACAAGCATCAGCAGACGCCAATGCCAAGGCCAAAGAACACTCAACCAGAGAGGCGGGGGGAGAATGGCACAGGTGACCCTCCCGGGGCTCAGGACCAGGGGGGCTTGGTGTGCCTGTGGGTAGAGAGAGGACGTCAGGGCTGCCCGGGTCTGGGGTTTAGGCCAGCACAGGCCCGCTGGTCTCAAGGCTTTCAGATTTGGTTTTGAATGCTGGTGAACGGTTGAAAAAGCAGTGCAGCCGGGGCTGCTGAAGAAAGGCCGGGGTCAACCCCGCCGTCACTTTCCGGAACAGCCTGCTGCTCAGCCCACGTGCTCTGGCTCTGGAGTGGGAAGCCTTGTCCTGCAGCAGTGCTTCCCCGGCCGAGCGAGGCAGGCCGGTTCCCATCGCAGGACCTGCCACGGGCAAGCTGTCCCGGTCAGGGGACCCGACACAGTTCACACCATCCTCCTGGACCCAGCGGTCAGGCCCCTAAGCCAAACGCCTTGGCATTTACCAGGAGCAGCGGCACGGGGGGGTCTGGAGACGGTGCCCAGAGCTGCAGTCACACCTCGTCAGTCAATCAGCACCCAGGAGACTGCGATCCGAGAGGCCGTCTCCCTCTTCCTGCCCATCCACAGGGGCCCCCTGGGGCTGCCACGGCCTGGGCGGAGGCTCCTCGCACGAGGCCTCTGCACGTTGACAGGCCCCGGACCGACGCTGGGGTTGGACGGCCAGGACTAGGACCTGCGCTCCCTCTCGTGGTAAAAATCAAGACACAGAAAAATTGCACAAGATGGTCAAAGAAGGAAAAAGAGAAAGCAGCAGCGGTGTAGGAGGAAGGCGGCCAGCAGAAAGCCAGCGAGAACCTGGGCGTCCAGAACACCCAACAGAGCGCAGAGCTGTGGGCAGGGCGTGGCCCGGGGAGAGGGAGAGGGAGATTTTTGGTTTTATTGAGAATGGTTTATGGAAGAGTAAGAGAAAGCCAAGAAGAAAGGAGGAACAGCCCGTTTAAAGACAGGTTCCTGCTGTTTGATGGAGCGTCAGGAGCAGGAAGGGGAGGCAGTGATGGAGGCTGGGCCCCCAAAGAGCATTCCTGTGCTCAGCACTTTGGCCTTAAGGAGACTTGAGTTTCTTAGTCCGTGGGGAGGTCCCATTCTCAGCCTTCACCACTCCGTTTTCATGGTAACCTAGGAAGTAAAGAGACAGACGGACATGGCGTTTCTGCTGGGACTGGCGGAGAGGAGGGCGGGTCCAGGCAGCCCAGCCCAGCTGCTGCCCCATGAACTGTGAGGACCTGGCAGGTGCCCCAGGCTTCTGCTCTCCCCAGGGTCTTGCGACTGGAGGCTCTGTTTGAGGTGGTGGGTCTCTGACACAGTCACCCAGGACCAGGGAGCCTGCGCCCGGCCAGAGGCTAGACCAGGTCCTTGCTGGATGGAATCACTGTTTCTTTCTGGCCCCTGCAGGGCAGCAACTCCGGGGAAGGTGAGGACAGGGGGAGGAGGCAGAGGGGCTGTAGGGACAAGGCCTTACTCTTACTCAGGTGCTTGACACTCCTCTGGCAGAAAAATTAGGGCAGAAGAGGAAGATCTTTTTATTGTCAAAAGCATGTCCGTGTGCTTGCTCCAAGCCCAAGAGGCACATCTGGCTGCCGCCTCCAGCCCATCCCACCCAGCCAGGCCTGGCTCCCGGCACGCCCAGCGCACACGTGTCCGTTCTAACACACGAGCCCTTGCCAAGCAGACCACACCTGGAGAAGGCGAGTGAGTCAGAACACATCCTGGTGCAGACGGGCCTCAGGCTGTTGGAAAGTGCAGAGCTGGCCGTGCCCCAGGCCCAGAGGGGGCGGGCGGGTACTGAAGGGGCAGGGCCCACGGAGAAGTGGGTGTCCCTCGCCTGCCCACCTTGTACTGTGCCATCTCGAGGCATTCCCAAAGGCAGAGAGGAGCCAGCAGCCTGGGCCACAACCAGAGCAGAGGGCAGGTGAGGACAGAGGAGCCGGCCGCACAGAGCAGGCGCAGAGATTGGCTGGCGCCCAGAAGCCACCCTGAGGACATGCTTCCTGCCAGAGTTCCCCACCCAGCACGCCCTGCCCCACCACTGCCAGAGGGCTAGAGCCGAGTCAGGGCCAGCCGCACCCACAGCCTGTCCCTGGCCCACACCCAGCCACGTGCCAGCCAGGCTGCAGCTGGAGCCCAGGAGCCCCAGGCCCAGGGAGGGAGTCCAGACGGAGGGCGGGCCGCAGGACTGGTCTGGGTAGAGCCCAGGGCCCTGACTCCTTCCTCCCCGCCCCAGACAGCCTCCACCTCGCCTGCCCAAGGCCCTGGCACGTACCAGATTCCCTCTTGATGAGCCTTGCTGGTAGCCGGGGGGCCGTGGAGGCTCTCCGCTTGGCGCTCTGCTCGTTCCAGTACTCCCGCCAGTGCCGCAGCTGGGAGTGGATGAAGCGCCACATGAGCCAGGCCTGGGCAGCACACACCAGCAGCAGCACGCAGAGCCTGCAGAGGGCAGAACGGGGCTCAGGGGCTGGGCCCACAGCCCAGGGCAGGGACTCCCGAGGTCTGGAACCCTGCCGATCCCGTGGCCCATGGATCGCCTCAGCCTGGCAGGCCCCCACCATCCGGAGGGCACAGGGCTCCTGCTTATCTCCGTTCCAGGACACTCAGGGGTGGTGATGGATGCACAGGGCTAGGGAGGCAGGGAAGGAGGCAGCGACAGACACAGTCACACTGTCCCCACACCTGGTGGGACCCATGGCCTGTCCCTTCTGTACCCACAGCACAGAACACAGCTCATTCAGCTCCATGTAAACTGGAAGGATTCAAATGAATTAGGATACAGCAGAAATAATTCGAGAGTGGCTTCTTATCTAGCATGAAACTTAAAGCTGTGCAGTCCTAGATCAAGCACACACCCTCCCGGGCCCAGGGTCTCCCGGAAACAGTGGCCTCCTGGCTGCCACGGGAGGCCATTGCCAACTGCTGAGAACTCGGCTGTACAGAGTCCGAGTAGCTGTCGTGATCCCCGCGTGGCTGGGTGAGAAACCTCCTGAGCTCCATGAAGGGGAGGGAGGGGACTCCCCTGCGGACTGAGGCCCTGACAGTCTTTGTGGGCCAGGAAGTGAGGATGGCCTAATGTCCAGAGATTTCCATAAACGTCAACACGCAGGGGACTCAGGGGTTTGCTGTCTCCTGAACCTCTGAGAAGTCGTGCCAAGTTCAGGAGGCTCCTGGCCGCTCTCACGGAGCCCTGATTTATCGTCGTGCCCTTATGCCCAACTCACCTGCAAAGTAAGGTATTGAAGTTCCCTTTCTCGGGGTCAAAAGCTTGGTTTTCCATGCGAGCAAGTCCAAAGCCGATGGCCAGCACGGCGAGAGTGAGGATGAAGAGGCGGGTAACCCCGAATACAGCAGCCCAGGCGTTAAACCTGCGCGCAGAGGTGGGGAAGGGACAGCAGCCTTTAGGGCAGTGGTTCTCAACCTTCCTACTGCTGCGACCCTTTAATACAGTTCCTCATGTTGTGGTGAGCCCCAACAATAAAATTATTTTCGTTGCTACTTCATACTGTAATTTTGCTACTGTTATGAATCGTAATGTAAATATCTGATATGCAGGATGTATTTTCATTGTTACAAATTGAACATAATGAAAGCATAGTGATTAATCACAAAAACAATATGTAATTATATATGTGTTTTCCGATGGTCTTAGGCGACCCCTGTGAGAGGGTCGTTCGACCCCCAAAGGGATCGCGACCCACAGGTTGAGAACCGCTGCTTTAGGGCCATGAGGGGCCCTTCACCCCCTGCTCCAGAAGGGACCCAAGTGGAAGAAGGTGCAAGGTGGCGGAGGGGTGAGGTCTCTAGAATAAGATGCTCCGGGACGATAAAGAAGCTCAGGGTGCTGCCTGCAGCTCAGGGGGCAGTTGACACCCAGGGCAGGACCCTCCCGTGCCCCCTGACCCTCTGAGCAGGCTGGCCTCCCAGCCTCACCACTTACAGCTTCTCGTTGTTCTCATCGGCAAAGTAGAAGAGCCGGGCCATGTGGAAGAGGACCTCGGTGGAGTACTGCAGCAGCAGCAGGATCAGGCCCAGGCGGCTCAGGCTGGGGAGGGAGAGATGAGCCTTACAGTCCCCCCAAGGTCCAGGGAGAGTGGAGGTGCGGCCGGCCCTGGCTCTGCTCCCCACTCCACCTTCCCTGGCTGGCCCGCCTCATCCTGCAGGACTCAGCTCCGCTGTCACACCTGGAGAATTTTCCTAACACTGAACGCCCGGCCTTTCACCTGTGCTGGGTGGGGCAGGCACCCCTTCCCGCTCCCACAGTGACCCGGCTGAGGCTCTTCACAGGACTCGTCACCTTGGGCTCATCACCGGGCCAGGGACTACACACACAAAAGGTGCTCAGAACAAGATGCTGAGCTTTGCAAGGAGAACCAGGGGTTCCTACCGTCTAATTTCTCATTATCCACGTCTCCACAGCTAACAGGTTCACAAAGAAGCAAAACTCAACCTAATGCAGAAACCTATGCAAGTGAACTGAACTCTTAAAAAACAGCACCACTGCCCAGCTGGTGTGGCTCAGTGGGTGAGCGCCGACCTGTGAGCCAGGTCACAGTTCCATTCCCGGTCAGGGCGCATGCCCAGGTTGCGGACTCGATCCCCAGTGTGGGGCGTGCAGGAGGCAGCTGATCATGATTCTCTTTCACCATTGATGTTTCTCTCTCTCTCCCTCTCCCTTCCTCTCTCTCTAAAAATCAATAAAAACATATTTAAAAAAAACAACACAAAAAACCCAACAGCACCACTGAGACACCCCTCTGCTCGATTCCAGGCATGACGTTGCCACCGACTTCCTCGGGCAGTTTGCTGCAGATGGTCAGCTGTCGTTCAAATGCAAGTGAAAGCTCAGCTCCTGCTGAACAGCAGGAAGCCATGAGATAATGAGGGAGCTCTCCCACAGGCGGCCATAAATAAGGATCCGGCCGATTCCACCCAACGAGACCAAAGTACAAAATCGTCACGAAGGTCACTGGATCCTGTGGCTGGAAAGTCCAACAGGATCCTGCCCGTGGCCTCGGCTCAAACCTCACTTTCTGCACTGCAGCCACACTGGGCTTCACGCCCCTCGCCCTCAGGGCTGCGCACCTGCTGTCCCCTCCGCCTGCACAGCTCTCCCCAGATCTCCACTACCTGGCTCCGTCACGCCTGCCTCAACCTGAGCCCCCTGCTCGGAGGCTCTCCCTCCCCACACCCACGGTGCCCGGAGCACACGGGGCCGCTACATGGCGCTGCTGTATTTCCTCTGGTGCACGCACCACCATGGGAAACCCTGGGGTTATTTCCTTGTGGATGGTCTGCCTCCCGCTAGAACGGACGCCCCAGGGGAGCAGGGCCTGTCTCCTTCATCCGATGCAACTCAGCTCCCGAGGCAGCGCCGCCCACAGGAGGTCCGTGCTGAGTGAGTGAAGGCCTGCAAAAGCAAGCTCTTTACCAAAGAGACCCCACACCATCCAGCATCTCAAAGGTCTGTCTCCCTTGGGAAACCCTGCAGCCGAGGGCCACTCTTTCCCTGGATTCACTTCGGAAAACTAGAACAAGGGAGGGGCAAGGAGCTCCCGCTCCCGAAATGAGCGGAGAGGTGGCTGCACCTTGAACTGGTGCCGGCTTCCCTGGGAACGGGGTGGGGGCGATTTTGAGGGATCTGCTGCTCCCTGTCCTCTCCGTCCGATTCTCATTCCAAAACAAGCATTCACAGGGCTCGGTGCAAACAGGGTCAGGCACCTGCCCTAGTCCTTCCCCGGGACACGTCAGATGCGGGGAAAAAACGGACCTTGGTGCACCTCCCATCTCTGGGAGGAAGAAGGGACCCGCTAGCAGCAGGAAGCGCTCCTAGGGGGTCCTGCCTGTCCCTGCTCACCCCGCCCCCCTCACACACTGCTGGGGTGACGGCACAGACTGGCTTCCTCAGACCCACTCTGCCCGCGACACAGGAGCATCCAACACAAGAGCAGAGCGGGGCCTGCCACACGGCCTCGCCCCTCAAGACCCACCCAGGAATCCTCACTGCCCGAGGCCCCCGAGACAGGACAGAGCTGGGAGCCGCCTTCCTCTGACTGCTCCCCGAGTCCACCCTTCTGAGGACGCACAGAGGGCCCAGCAGATGCCGGGCCCCAGGACCCCCGGGTCGCTTAGCAGGAAGTTCGCAGAATGCCGGCCTAGCGAAGCCCAGGCTGCTCCCTGGCCTGCGTGGACTACGCTCAAGAAAAACCCAAGTTAGCAATGGCATATCCAGTCCCTCAGTACGAATCTTCTCATGAGAGACTCCAGACCAAACACTGCAGCAACTCTCTCGGCCTCTGAACAACCAGCAGCGGCCACTCTACATTCTGACAAATCAAAGGGAAGGGGTTTCTGCGCAGTGAGCTCTGGCAGCTTCTGCCACTGGAAGTGTGAGGCAGGGCCCCGCCTCAGCTGCCTCCCACCTGCAGAGCCACTGATCAGGTGCCCATGTCCCCGGGAAGCCCTGCCCGGCTGTCCTGGGTTGGGGCGGGGCGGCCACTCTCTGGGTTCCGGTGGCAGACGACACATGTCACAGTGCCTCTCCTCCGAGACCGAGGATGCCCCACTGAAGACAAAGGAGCCTCCTGCCATCTATCTTTGTATCCCCAGGCCTTAGCCCAGGGCTCAGCACACAGCAGGCGTCTAATAAATGCCTGCTCATTGAATCAGTATGTGGAGAGGCGTGCGAACATGAGAACATGAGGGGCAAGGAGATGTGGCGGCCGGGTCTCACTCACTTGAGGAGGTACGCGCCCGCTATGTGGAGCAGGTACAGGCAGATATACTGGAGCTGGCGGGGAATTTCCTCCTGCAAATAAGACAGGGGACAGTGAGTGTGCTGGCCCTCCAACCGCAGAGGCAGGAATACAGAGGGGAGGGGGAGAGGGCGGGCCCCAGGGCTGGGCTGCTTTAACACCAGCAGCTGCAAAGTCTGAGGGCCCGGCAGAGCTCCAGGCTCACAGTCAGAGGGCAGGGCTGGGTTGAGAGAGAAGGTACAGGGACTAAGGAACAGGGTTTTGGGAAATGATTCAGAGGGATGCTATGTAAAAAGAAAGAAAGAAAAAAAAAGGCTGTGGGAAAGGCATAAACCTCTCCAGCCGCCATCCAGAGATGATAGATTCCCCCCCCCCCCCCCCCCGCCGCCGCCAGCCACACATGTAAGCGTGGGAGGCAGGCATGAGGCGTGCTGGGGGCCTCCTCTCAGGGAGGTCTGTCTTCCTGGGAACTTCAACAAGTGCTGACTCCGCATTTTACTCAACCCACCAACACTCCCATCACCACCCAGCTCCGGCTTCTACAGGAAGGGACTGGGATGGCTGGGTACAGCAGCGGGGAGGGGAGGCCACGTGGCTTCAAGGGGGGAGTGAGGACTCACCTTCCGTACCTTCTGGAAGTACAGCTCAGGAAGTGCGTGCAGCCAGTAGGCCAGCTGGCACAGGTAGAAAAACTTCACCTGGAAGCTGGAGACAAGGGAGCGGGTCACAGGGAGGGAGGGAGGAAAACGTCCCTGTGGCGCCCACCAAGCACAGGAGGGAAGGGCAAGGGCCAGGGGCGAGGGAGGGAAGGGGGTCCGCGAGCACCGGGCGCCTGGGCCTGGGGACCCGGCTCCACAGACAGGACCACTTAGAGGACCCAGAAAGTCCACAGAAAGAAGCAAAAACAGGGCTTGGCCGCCCTAGCTGGTTTGGCTCAGTGGATAGAGCGTTGGCCTACAGACTGAAAGGTCCCAGGTTTGATTCCAAGGGCACATGCCAGGGTTGTGGGCTCGATACCTAGTAGGGGGCATGCAGGAGGCAGTTGATCAATGATTCTCTTTTATCATTGATGTTTCTCTCTCTCTCTCTCTCTCTCTCTCTCTCTCTCTCTCTCTCTCTCTCTCTCTCCCCCTCTCTCCCTTCGTCTCTGAAATCAATAAAAACATATTTTTTAAAAAACAAAACAAGCCCTGGCTGCTGGCTCAGCTGGTTGGAGTGTCGTCTAGCACACCAAAAGGCTGTGGGCTCGATTCCCAGGCAGGACACATATTGGAGGCAACTGATCAATGTCTCTCTCTCCCCCTTCCTCTCTCTCTCTAAAATCAATAAACATATCTACAAGTGAGAATCTTTTTAAAAATTAAGAAACAAAAATGATGAAAAGGTTGCAGAGGAGGAGGGTCTTAGCCCGGAGAAGGGGAGGAGGAGGAGAGAGCAGACTCTAGAGAACTCGGTGGAGCAGAGGCAGGAATATACTTAAGGATGAAAGCACCTCAGTAGCTAAGGGCCTGACTCGGTGTTATTTTACGGGCCTAGGACAGCAAGGCGTGGCCTCCCAGGGACTGTGCCCACTGTTGCCCTCCTGCAACTCATCGGAGCAGGGAGGAGGGTACAGCCGTGGCCAGTTGGAAGGAAAGTGTGCTCGAGTGTGAGGGGTCAAAGCCAGAGCCTGATGGAGCTGCCCTGCGTCTGTGCCTCACGCGGTTAGGAGCCTGCTGTACATGGAACTCTGTGTCCCCTCAGAATTCATGTGGACACCTTAGTCCCCAGTGTGATGGTATTAGGAGGCGGGGCCTTCAGAAGAGGTGACGGGGGCAGAGCCCTGTGAGTGGCATTAATGTCCCTGTGAAGGCGGCCCCAGAGGCACCCTCTCCACCCGGCCTTGTGGGGACCAGGAGAGAAATGCTGTCTACGAACAGGAAGTGGCCCTCACCAGACCCTGGGCCTGCGGGCACCCGGTCCTTGGACTTCCAGCAAGACGGTTGAGAAGGACATTTCTGTGGTCCCTCCCCGTCCCCCGTCCACCCGCAGCCCACGGTGTTCTGTCCAGCAGCCGAGCTGAGACTCCTCTGTGACGGGGCCAGTGCAGGCGACACTTCACTGTGGGAGTCCCCAGGCCACCCAGACCGGCGGCCCTCCACCAGACTGCGCCCGAACAGGCTGGGGGTGACGGGTCCTCCTTCCAGCTGGCTCCGAGCTGTTCTGGACACATTCTGGGGGACGGAGCCAGAGGACCGGCTGGTTCCTCCCCGGAGACCAAGTCATGAGAACACTCACGGGAGGTACACGTGTGGGTAGTCTTCCCAGAGGCTCCTCGGGTTTGTTAAATATCCTTCCTGCGGTAGGCGAGAAGAGACGGAATTTAGAGGTGAAGGTAAGACCGCTGTGGCCCTGGGCAGACCCAGGGGTCAGGACGCGTCGAACACCCAGCTGCCAGAGAGGAAAGAGCAGGAACCGTGAAATGAAGGGCCTTCCCGTGGGCCCGCTGGCACAGAGCCGGAGGAGCTCTGTGGGGCAGAGGCCTGCCCTGCAGGCGGCCGGACTCTCACTAGCTGCACTGGCCTCTGGGCAGGTCGGACCCTGAGCTTTCGCTGCCTCACCTGTAAAATGAGGATAAAAATACTGACTCTCCCAGAGTTACTGTTAGAAATCAATGGCCGGCGTATGTTCATGTGGCAGAGCCTACTGCTGTGCCTGGCACGTGGCGCTCAGGAAATGCTCGCGGATGAACGAGTGGCCAGGTGAGGCTGGGGGCCAAGGTGTTCCTGTCCAGGTGGGAGCAGAAGATGGCGCCTGGGAGGAGCCTGAGGCCCGACACCAGGGTGTAAACTAGGACCAGAAAGGCCTGTAGCCTCAGAGAGAGAAGAGACCAGAGTCTGACACAGAGGAGGAGACCACGTCTGCTCACCTTGGGGGGAGGCTGAAAACAGAAATATTATCCCTTGACAATGCGTAACCTGAGGTTTGCTTCCATAGGGGTCTGGCATTCAAATCTATACGACCTGTGTGGTCCGGAAACGCCCCGGCTAAGGAAGCAGCGACAATATCGTGGGCCAGGGATACCGCCGGGACATCCTCTCATCCACGGACGGGCGGGACTCTCACACATAAACCCAGCTAACGACGCGCTTATAATCCCAGGAACAAAGCACAGGAGGAATCAATCCACCACGAGCAGGTTGGCTGGCCCGGCACGCGGAGGGCAGAGGGGCTGTTAGCATGACTTCCTCTCAGAAGCAGGGAAACGGAGGGCCAGGCAGGAAGGATCTCCTGAAACAAGATGCTTGCTCAGCAGCACAAGGAAAACCTGAGCTGGGCCACCAACCTCCTGGTCGGAAAGCCTCAGGCCCAGCTGCTTCAGTCAGTCGGAGCATAAATGGAGCTGGAGGCTCTGAGGAGGGGGCTGAGAGCCTCAGTGCTCCCCTGGGCGGAGGGCAGGGGTCAGCAGTGCTCCAGGGGTCAGCAGTGCTCCGGAGGAGGCGGAGGCAGCTGCTGCAGCGAGAAGCACTCAGGTTACTGTCTGAGGCAGGAGTGGGGAACGTCCGGCCTGCGGGCCATGTAAGGACCAAGAAATCATGTGGCCGGGCCCTCCAAGGCAACCGCAGGCCTTGTGTGTGCTGCACAACAACTCGAAATGGAATACATCTGGGAGCTTTTTTCATAGCAACAAGACTTTATATTAAGTGAATTACATTAAGTGAATGATGTTATAAATATCCAAATGGCCCTTGACAGAAAAAAGGTTCCCCACCCCTGGTCTACTGGATACTTAGTTTATGCCCAAGTGAGGGCCGATCCACCCACCTCCGTGGCGCTAAATGCCCGGGAGTATTCCTCAGCCCCAGCCCCACAACCTGGGGCCTCGATAGCACAGGGACCTAACTGGCAAGTCCGATCAGGTGCATGCACCAGTGTAGCCATGGCAACGCGGATGTGAAGGGTCTCACTCCAAACCCTCATGGTTTCATTCCTAGCCTCTTCTCGTGACCACGTCCTTTCCTCCTCAGTCACACACAGACTGGGGCACGGAGGTGGGAGGGCCTGGGCATTTGGGGGTGGCAGGAACGCCTTCCGACACCCACACGGCTGCTACTCCCCTGCCGCTCACTCGCCTGCCTTCACCAGAACGTCGGACCCACTCTCTCTACCTCATTCCACGGAAATCACGGAGGCGAGAAGGTTCCTCTCTAGAGGAAGCAGCCAAGGATTTAAGGAGGGAAACGAGGTGGGAGAGGAGTGTCTGCCCCAAAAAGACCGGCCAAGAGAGCAGCACTGGGAGAAATGAAAGCCCCGCTGGTCATGTGATTTTAGACAGGAGCCCTCCTCGGCTTGGCCCCTTCACTTAGGAGGCAAGGAGGGCAGCACTTTGAAGCCAACAAGCAAAGAAAAATGCTGCCTTGCTTGCAAAGGGCCAGTCCCTGGGGCCTGTAGGAGGGGCCGGGGCAGGAGAGCAGGAGGAGCCCGGGACCAATGACTCGCCACCTTGGGAACAGCCTTTTCCAGACCTCCAGCCAGGCAGCTGCCTGCGGGGGTGTGTGTGTGTGTGGGGGGGAGGTTGGGGGGTGGGGGCGGGGGAGGAGGGCCCTGGGCTGGGGCACCCTCAGAGCTCAGGCATCCAAGTACCAAGAGCCCTGGGGCCCAGTGTGGCAGAGGGAGCACCTGCCACCTACCCGAGCCCCGCCCTCCACAGGCGAGGCAGAGGGTCTGGGGAGCGTCTGCAATCCTTCGTCCTCTTTCTTTCGGCCTGTGAGCTGAGGGAGCCTGAGCAAGCGGGAACCATCGCTCCCTCTCCCACAGCCTCCTTTTCGGCGTGTGAACAAAAAGATCCACAGAAATAGCAGGATCCAGTGTAACACAGCCAGCTCCCTAGATGCAGACATGCCTTGTAACATCTGTCCTCGGGACAACTGCACACGAAGGCACCACTCTCAGCGAATGCCAGCTCTGGCCCAAGCCCAGCACTAAAGGTCTTCCCTCTCCCAGGTTCGCACTGAGCGCTGGACTTGAGGTTTACCAGGTGAAGTAAGGCATCCCGGAAGGCAGGCAGGGAGGCCAAATGCCCGCCCCCCCCCGCCCCCCACTTTCCTCAGGAGAGTGTGTGTGTTGCCCTGACCAATGAAGAGGAGTTCAAAGGTAAGTTAAAAGTAGGAGGTGAGATTCTTATAAAGTAGTTGGTTCATCCAGCCACGCTCCCATCACTCTGCCTGTATAAATGCAGAAAGAAACATCTAAGTCAAACACCAAAATAAAACTGGTTCTTTCTGGAGGGAGGGATTTTGGGGTAAATTTTTGCTTTCATTTTTCATACTTTTATGTATTGTATACTTTAAAAAAAGAATCATCTATGATGTTTATAAAAATAATCCACTTGCCCTAACCGGTTTGGCTCAGTGGATAGAGCATCGGCCTGCGGACTCAAGGGTCCCGGGTTCGATTTTGGTCAAGGGCATATACCTTGGTTGCCGGCCACATCCCGGGTAGGGTGGGTGCAGGAGGCAGCTGATCAATGCTTCTCTCTCATCGATGTTTCTAACTCTCTATCCCTCTCCCTTCCTCTCTGTAAAAACTCAGTAAAATATATTTTTTTAAAAATCCACTTAAAAACTGTTGGGAAAAAATAAAAACCACTGAAGTTTGGAGCAAAAAGATGCATTTTGTACTTCATTCATTCTCATAACCAAGAGTTAGGGAGCAGCTCGAGGTCTAGGGGGAGAGACAGACAGCAGAGAATACACACATGAACAAGAAAAACACCCCAGCAACGGGCACGGTGCAGAAAACACAAATGGGGGTCTCTGAGGAGGTGCCATTAGGTGGAGACTTGAGAGCAGAAAGGAGCCAGCAGGGGGTGGCAGGGGATGGAGGAGCCAGGGAAGAGCACTGGGGCATCTCACCAGTGAGATGAGATGGGAAGGCCGGCAGGGCCCAGAGCACAGGAGCTGGGAAGAAAACGGCATCACTGCAAGCAGGACGGGACTTTTAAGCAGAAAAATGCATGATGTGATCTGCATTCTGAAAAGATCTGTCTGGCTGAGCAGAAAGAGGTGGGAGAGTACAGGCGTGGAAACAGCCTCCTTCTAGAGCAGGGGTGGGCAAACTTTTTGACTCGAGGGCCACAATGGGTTCTTAAACTGGACTGGATGGAGTGTTTGTGTGAACTAATATAAATTCAAAGTAAACATCATTACATAAAAGGGTACGGTCTTTTTTTTTTTTTTTTTTAGTTTTATTCATTTCAAACGGGCCGGATTCGGCCCGCGGGCCATAGTTTGCCCACGGCTGTTCTAGAAGGAGGATGTGCAGTGATCCAGGCAAGAGATGATGGTGGCTTGGACTACAGGTGCATCCCCAACCTTGGCACTGACATCTGGGACTGGGTCATTCTTCGTTGTGGGGCGTGTGCTGTGCACGGTAGGGAGTTCAGCAGCATCCCTGGCCTGTACCCACGAGATGCCACTAGCATGTTGCCAACCGTGCCCTGGGTCAGAGTCTCCCCTGAAGAGAACGCTGGACAGGGAGGGTGTATGTGCGCGTGCGTGCGCGCAGGTGGAGGGCAGCTGACAGAACCTCAGTGTGTTCTGGGGGTGGGGTGGGGACTTGCTGATGAACTCACTGTGGAGGGTGAAAGAAAGAGAAGAATCCAGAAAGAGTGTGTCGGTCGTAACATAAAAATGTGATTTTTAAATGAAACTAGCTGTTTTCACTCCTTTTACAAAACTGCCCTCTCTTCTTCCTCAGCCACTCTCATTCCAGCGGGAACTGTCCTGTGAGAAAGGCAGGGCAGGTAGGGCCAGGAGCTACGCGGTGTTAGGAGGTGGAGTCACTGGAGTCCAGGGTCCCCCAGGTCTCCATTTCCTGTCGAACATGTTGAGTGGGGAACCGGCTGTCACTGTAATAAAAGTCTGTTGTGAGCTTTCCCCCTCAAAAGTGCTGTATTCTCCCAGACTAATTAGCATCATCATTTTCAAGCCCTTGAAGGCAGAGAGAAGCAGAGACAGAGCAGTCGCATTTCACACCCTGGAAGGGTGCTAAGTGACTTGGCTGTGGGCCTCCAATCTGGCCTCAATGTGTCACAGCTGTGCTGTGCGGAGTTGGGGGAGGCAGAAAGGGTAAGAGTGATTCACTCGGAGATGAGGCAATGCTGCTGCTGAAAGACCAGTTACACGTGGTCCCCGAGCTGTTCTGCCTCCAAGCAGCTCAGGGTCTCCCGAGGCAGGCATGAGCCAAACGCCAGGGGCGGGGAGGTCTGCAATCAGAAGCACCTGGACTTCCGGGGCCAGGACGTGTGCCGCACAACAGCAGGGGGCGCTGCTCACATGGCTGCCTGGAAGTCCGTCCCTGGACAGAGCAGAGGACAGCCCTGCTCAGGAGGACAGGAGTCTCAGGTCCGCATTTCACATTCCCCGTGCTCTGTTCGGGAGAACCATTCTGTGATGGAATGATAATGGAAATGAAAGCAATGCAAAGAAGACATGTCTACTTCATAGAGAAGATGACGTGAGCGTTCCTCTCTGGAGCAGAGAGCTCCTCAGGGTGTGAGTGCTCATCACTGTCAGTGCAGGAAGAAGAGGAAGCAGGACGCAGCAAAGGAAATGTCTAAACGCCACGGGGCTGCTGGGTTTCTCACGGGACAATTTCAGCCCCTGAGAAATGGGCCAGGTTGCAGGCAGGTGGTGCTCCAGGCTGGGAAGTGGGAGGGGGGGGTGGGGAATCCTAATTAAACACCTCCTAGCAGGACAGCCTGGGTCTCATTACAGGGAACCCGAAAGGACTGTCCACATTATTCTGTTGGAAGGAATGTGCTGTATCAAAGGTTGTTTGAAATTAGAGTCCTCTGGTTAGAGGGGGAGGTGGGTAACTGGTCCGCCAGGCATCTGTGGGAATGGCACTGACCCTCACAGGACATGATGTGCGGACAAGGGGCTGCTGCACTTGCTTGCAGGAGGCCAATGCAGGAAAACGGAAAGCATGCTTGACTTAGAACCAGACCCAGAGTCCCAGCCCCATCCTGGATACTCCGGAAGCGCGTGAGCGTGGGCACACTTTGGAACCTGAGCTTGGGTTTCTGCAATCCTTACCACGGGCGGGCGCCCGAATGAACGTAAGTTTGTCTTGTGGGACAGTTTTTGCGGGGCGCCCTGTAACATGACTCAGGGCCATCCAGATACACAGCACCATCACAGTGCCCTCACAACAACTACAGTGTTCGCTGTGGACAGGAGGGCCCTCCAGCACTCTGCCCCTCTCACAGGACCGTGAGGATGGAAAATGGCTTCAGTTCTGGGAATGGCCCCACATTCTCCATGCAGCTCCTTACTCTTTTCCTTCCCCGAGGAGAAAAGCCGCGAGGGCCACTCACCGTCACCACCACGTACAAGCACCAGATCACCGAGCTGAGATGAAAGACCACCAGCTGTCCAGATTCGTTGAACTTGCTGTGTTTGACCTTGGAGAGATGAAGCCTTTTGCTGATTTTCTAAAGAACAGAGAGAATCCCACATATTAATATACAAGCGTATTGGTAGTGGGCAGGTTTCAAACTCCTGCTCCTTCCCACGAAAAGAAGGTTAAAGGTGGAAGCCAGCCATAATCCAGTCGTTCAGTGTAGGACTACTGTGTGCACAGAGTGCTATGTGAAGCGAGCATTTAGAGGAAGCAGCGAGATTAGTGTCCGCAGCCCAGATGTAAAGAAAACAACCCAACCAGACTGTGTAGGACGGGCCACAGGACGCTGTCCTGTCTTATTTCAGGCAGTTCTCTCCGCTCGTGACAATAAACATTGCTGTTTCGTGTGCTGGCTAAAGAAGCCTGTGAGAGGGACTGAGTGTGTGAGAGACGGCCAGTCCACAGGACCAACCGGGGCATGAAATTGGGGGTGAAGAGGTTCAGAGCTCCTCCCGGGTGACTCCTGCGACCCACGCATCTTCCCAGTTTCTGGTTTCGGAATCTAGACGCGTCACTTACGTCTAAGATGTACTCCTGAACCACAGCGTGCAAGATGATGGTGATGAAGATGTAGAACAAGATGGTGACCAGGTCCTTGGGCCCGTAGTGGTAGTGCACGGTCTCGCTGTCTGCGGAGGTAAGAAGAGCCCCGTCAGCACCCCTGGGTGAGGAAGCAAGCGCTCTGGGACCCAAGACTGGAAGGAGATCTGGATGTGCCATCAGTGCTTTCCTTCTGAAGAAAGAGCTTCTTCCCCAGAATCCTGTCTCTGGACTTGACCCCTGGAAAGTGCCCAGGGGGAGGGCTCGGGAACAAACACACGTCAACGTGTGATGGCTCCACCTCCTGAGTCTGGGCAGGAGAGCACAGTGCTCACAAGCCAGGGGTCGGAGACAGCCCGTCTCGATCACTCCCTGGCTGTGTGTCTGTGGGGAAGTGGCCACCCTCTCTGAGCTGCAGTGTCTTCCCCTGTGAACAGGACTGTAGTTATACTTCATCAAGGAGGCACAGCACAGGGGTTCAGAGTGTGGACTCAGAAGCCCGAGTTGGTATCACAGCTGCCACTTACTTCCTACGTGACTCTGGGACACCTCTAACATGTGGCCTTTCTGTGCCTCAGTTTCCTCATCTGTGAAATGAAGGTAACAGCAGTTTCTGTATCATAAGGTTATTGTGAGAATTAGATGACTTAGTCAATGCAAAATGCTTAGAATAGTATCTGCTACATATGTATTTGCTACTATTTGTGTTGCCGATGTTGGGAGACGCACACTATTATGAGAATAAAATGAGATAATTTGTAGGCAAGATGGTTATTACAATGCCTATGACCATGTGAGCATGCAATAAATGGTTTATGAAATATTATTTAATAGTAATCAATTGGAATCCCAAATATATTAAGTCTTCTGAAGCTCAGCTAGTACAGTCTCTTTCTCCGTGGACAGGGGACTTACACCCACGTCTGAGGAGCGGGCGCAGGGCTGCCAGAGTTTGTGAACTTGGGCCTGGATGGCTGCTGCTCGGTAACTGCCCTCCCACCAGCAGACACACTGGCCGCCCTTCCAGCTGTGCTGCATTCTCGCTGAGTCACACGCATGAGTCATCGCTCTGCTGGGATGCAGTCACCAGCAGGAAGGTGAGTTTCGGGGTAGCCTCAGACAAAGCAGAGCCCGTTAGGTCACGGAGAGTCGACCCAGCCTCCGACACCCTGGGCTGGGGGACTATGACAGCGGGCAGGGGTGGAGGATGGCAAGGACAGGGAGCACATGAACTCTGAAACCAGACACACTTTTCTTTTTCCTCTCCCTGCTCCTTTCCACAGAGACCTACTCTGTGAGAGGCACTGGGCTAGCTGTTAAAATAGGGATAGAAGACTCTGTCTGGACCGTGGGATGTACAGACCTGCAAGGAGACTGAAATAAATGTCCTGCTCCTTACAGACGGGCACGCGGTACCAAGAGGTAAACAAAGAAACACAGGGAGCCAAGGCAGGCAGGGCCTGACTCCGGCTGTCTGAAGCAGTGAGGTAGCAGGTCAGGGAGAACAGATCCCAGGAATAAGCAGGGGTCACCCAGGCAGAGGAGGTAGCATCAGCAAAAGATGCAGGGAATGAGGCTGGAATGTGAAGGAATGGGGAGGCGGTCATGGCAGGTGATGGCGCCGCTGTGAATGGCCTGGGTGCCACGTGAAAGGGTGTGGGCTTTATCCTGAAGGCTACATGGAGACATTGAAGAATTCAAATTCAACAGGAAAATGATAACATGTGGGTTTTGGAAAGTTACTCTGGCAGCAGTGAACAGCATGGAGCCAGGAGGTAAAGACACCACAGGGAGCTGTCACAGGAGTGGTCCAGGTGGGGAGTGGTCCAAGTGAGTAGCTCCGAGAGCAGGAGAGAGAGGGCGGTGGGGGGGGGGGGTTGCCAGGGACAGGGCTGATAAGATTAGCTGGTGACCCTCCAAAGAGGCTCAGATCTGGGGGACAGGGTGGTGGGTCAGGCACTGAGCACTGAGGACGGAGGAAAAGACCAGCAGAGGGAGGAGAGATGGGTGTGGAGCTAGCCTCCTTCCTGTCATCCGTCTGTAAAGCTCGATGACATTTTCCCTACCTTCTTCAGAAGGAAGGATCAAAGGAGACTAATTAGATGGCAGCATATTTTGAAACTGTAAAAGCACTAGCCACATGCAAAGTTTCATCATCAAGACCAGCAAATTAGGCAAAATGGGAGTCATACATAACACCAAAAACAGCATGGCCCAAAAGCAGTGAAATCACACATGTCAAGACTTTGGATTATCCATTTCAAAGTCTATTCGGGGTCCTGCCATTTTCCACCCCAAGTGCCCAAAGAGATGTGAATATAGCCCTAAATTCTTCTTGAAACAAGAATGAATGTATGATTAATACATTACTTTGTTCCTTCGCTGTTGAGAGCCACATGCACGTTTGCTCATCAACCAATCAACCATGTCCAAAGCTCTGTGCTGGGCACTGAGGAGACGGCAATGCGCAAGGCAGGCACCCTGCCCTTCTGGAGCTTAGCAGGTCGCATCCAACTCTCCTAGACTGAAAAACCAGAGGCCAAAGAATTCTACAGCAACAAAAACAAGCAATTACTTTAAAAATATCTATTAAATGGGCTTTAATAGATATTTCTCTAAATAAGACATACCAATGGGCAACTGGTACATGAAAAGGCACTCAACATCACTATCATTAGGAAAACGCAAACTGAAACGACAATGAGACACCCTCACACGCATTAGAATGGCCATAATGCAGGGGTTGGGGTGGGGGTAAAAACAAACAGAAAATAACAAGTGCTGGCGAGGATGTGTATAAATTAGAATCTTTGTGCATTGTTTGTGGGAATACAAAATGGTACAGTCACTGTGGAAAACAGTATGGTGGTTCCTCAAAATTAAAACCACAGAACAATCACATGATCCAGCAATTCCACTTCTGGATATATTCTCAAAAGAACTGGGATCAGGGTCCTGAAGAGACATTTGCACACCCATGTTCATAACAGCATTATTCAACAGCCAAGGGTGAACAACCAAGTGTCTACCAACAGATGAATGGAGAAACAAAATGTGGTAAATACTTATAACAGAATATGATTCAGCCTTAAAAACGAAGGAAATCCTGTCACATACTACAACATAGATGAAGCTAAAGGACACTATGCTAAATAAGCCAGTCATGAAGAGATAAATACTGTATGATTCCATCATATCAAGTTCCTAATGTAGTCAAATTCATAGACACAGAAAGCAGAATGGCCCTAGCTGGTTTGGCTCAGTGGATAGTGTGTCAGCCCACAGACTGAAAGGCCCCAGGTTCAATTCCGGTCAAAGGCATGTACATGGGTTGCAGGCTTAATCCCGGCCCTGGCTGGAGTGTGTGTGGGAGGCAGCCAATTGATATGTCTCTCTCACATGAATGTTTCTCTCTCTTTCTGTCTCTCCTGCTCCCTTCCACTCTCTCTAAAAATCAATGGGAAAATATCCTCAGGGGAGGATTAAGTAAAAAAAAAAAGAAAAGAAAGTAGAATGATGGTTGCTAGGGGATAGGAAAAGGGGAATGGAGAATTGCTGTTTACTGGGTACAAAGTTTCAGTACTGCAAGATTCTTTGCCTGACAATATGAATGTACTTAACACTACTGAAATGGACACTTATAAATGGCAAGGACTGTAAATTTTATATTATACTAGAGGCCCAGTGCATGAATTTGTGCACGGGTGGGGTCCAGCCAGCCTGCCCCTATCAGGGCTGATCGAGCTGGGCCGGCTGGGGGGAGGGGCCGCAGGTAGTTGGCCAGCCCTGGCCCCTGGTGGAACTCCCAGTTGAGGGGCAAATTTGCATATTAGCCTTTTATTGTATTTCACCACAATTTAAAACAGACACCAGCTGCCTGGTGTGATAAATGCTTTGACATAGAGTGAAGGCTGAGGGGGAAATAACAAGGAGCAGAAAACTCACAGAGAGTGAAGGGGGCAGGGAAGCCAAGGAGTGCAGGGGGGAGAGCTTGGGAGGGTGGGTGGGCTGAGGAATGAGGTGAAGCTAGAGAGCAGGGGTGGGGCAGGCTGCAAAGGTTCAGGCCCTGGGACCACCGGCCCCCCTACATGGAAAGCTACTGGAGGATATTAGTTACACACATGTTTGTAATGATCCCTCTCTTGCTGAATGGGTTAGAGAGGCAGGGAGAGAGGTTAGAAGGTGCCTGCAGGGATCCTGGGCCAGGGTGGCGGTGGGGGCCTGCACTAGGAAGGTGGCAGAGCAGTGGAGACAGACAAGTTCAGAGAGATGTGGGTGATGGAATCAAAAGCAGCAGCTGATGGACTGGCTGTGGAGAAGGATCCCAAAGCACCTTCTGCCATTTCATCTGTACCCCGGAGCCCTCTGTGCTTTCACAATTCTTCAACGTGTGCTATCTTGCTTGATCCTCAGAACCATCTCATAAGATAAGCAAGGAAAGTGAATGAAGAAACAGGATCCAGAGAGTTAAGGGACATGGGCCATTTCTCAGGTCTCCCACTGTCCAAAAGCCATCTTGGGGTCAACCCGACCCCCTCATGCCCTCCCCAGTTCCCGAATACTTACTGGTAAGAAGCCGCCCCTTTGATCTCTGTCTCCTACAATCCTAACAAGCAGCATCCCATGCAAACACCCCAAAGCTGTGCTCTGATTCATACGCGTTCTCTCTCTGCTTCCCCTTATGTGCGGTCTTCCTTCTGATCGGAGCAGGAAACTAAATTGGTTTGACCCCGTCTGCTTTTTTCCCACAGAGCTATGGAGGCTGGAACTCTGTGTTCTTCTTGGAGGCTACACACAAACTGATGGTTTTGATTCTTTTCTTTTTCCATTTTTGGTTGCTCACGAATTCTTATAAAAATCCCCTCCCTACCCCAGTTCGAGCTCCCACTCCCCCGTCCCATGAGCTCTTGAACAGAACGGCAGTGGTTTGGCAGGAACCCGAATAATTCCTTAGAAGAGCAAGTGTCGGCATGTCTCTGAGCTCTCAGACCAGAGAGGTGATTCTGATCACAAGTCACAGCAAAAGGCCTCCAGGGACCAGGTGGGCAAAGTGGTCCAGGTGTCTGAAGATAAATCCTTTCCATGCAGAGGTACACAGAGGTACCTTCTACAGGACACTTTCCACTGCTTTCCCTTCAACGTACCGCCCTCTTGGCCTATCTTTCACATTTCCACCAGGACAGAGGAACAAGTTTAGGAAATACCACTTTTGCTCTAGCTGGTTTGTCTCAGTGGACAGAGCGTCAGCCCTCGAACTGAAGGGTCCCGGGTTCGATTCCAGTCAAGGGCACATACCTCGCTGGCAGGCTCGTCCCTGGCCCTGGTTTGGGCGCATGCAGGAGGCAACCAATCAGTTTGTCTCTCTCAGCATTGATATTTCTCTCTCTTTCTGTCTCTCCCCCTCCCTTTTCTCTAAAAATCAGTAGAAAAAAAAAATCCTTGGGTAAGGATTAACAAACAAACAAAAAATGGAATATCCACTCTCCTTTAATCCTACTAAAACAAAAACCACAGTTAAATCGGGGATAGATGGTGACAGTCTCAATGTTAGGGGTGCACTAGAGAGGACACATTGGTTTGACTGTGGTGCCTGGAAACTGCAGAGCATGTGTCCCAAGGGGCTGGGAAGGTGCTTCGGCCACTGTGGCCATGGGAGGAGTACCAGCCCAGTGTGGCCAGATTCCCGATATTTCAAAAGCAAAGAGGGTGATATTGGTGACTAATCCAAAAATTTTAAAAACACGTTATGGACCAACACCAAACTGGCCAAAGAAAACACATCTGAAGCCAATTCTGACCACACGCCACCAATTTGCACTCTCCAGCCTAGATGACCGCTGGCAGCTTTCCAACACCAATATCCTATGAGTCTTCTTCCTACACGCCGCCCCTAGAGTATACCAATATGCCCTGCTGTGGAAATTAATCTAGGTTTGAAAGAGATCACCTTCAATTTCAATAATGATCTTCCCACTATAGAGGAGTTATCCCATTTGCCATCAAAAGTGACACTGCTTACTTTGCTTATCTCTGATCATAATTTTAAAAGACAACTAAAAAAATCAATGAGAGCCTTGGTCCTTTTGACAACCTCTGTTACCAGCTGTCCCTTTTCCAGAGTAACATTCTTTTTTATTTTTACTTTTATTTTTTTATTGATTTCAGAGATGAAGACAGAGGGAGAGAAAGACAGAAACATCAATGAGAGAGAACCATTTATCGACTGCCTCCTGCACGCCCCACACTGGGGATTGAGCCCACAACTGGGGCATGTGCCCTGAACGGGAATCAAACCACTGACCTACGCTGGCGGGGTGGGACTGACATTCTTGTTGACCTCCTGTTTTGCTTCCAATGGCTATGAGATGTTTTTCTGTTCCCTTTGGTGTCACTTGTAAGCGCTTCTCCTGCCTGCCTTGACAGGTTCTGATCTTTTTTTTTTTTTTTTTAAAAATATATATATATTTTATTGATTTTTTACAGAGAGGAAGGGAGAGAGATAGAGAATTAGAAACATCGATCAGCTGCCTCCTGCACATCTCCCACTGGGGATGTGCCCACAACCAAGGCACATGCCCTTGACCGGAATCGAACCTGGGACCTTTCAGTCCGCAGGCCGACGCTCTATCCACTGAGCCAAACCGGTTTCGGCAACAGGTTCTGATCTTATCTCGATACCACTGTGCACGTTCTGACCTCCTTCCCGTGACCCGAGCTGGTTGGCGGCCACTTGTTGTGTTTTTCATATCCCTTAGAGTCCAAGCCCATGAGGCTGGCTCTGCCTTTGTCTGAAAAACTGGCTGTTTAAACAGCATCAATGCACAAATTAGAGGCTTCTTTCCTGCCCAGTGTCCCCTCTCACCACTGCAAATCTGCAATTGTAAAATTTATTTTTGAGTGGTTTCTGTGCTACAGCCAACTCCTGTTTTCACATTATTTAGAATCTTTTACCATATATATATATATATATATATATATATATATATATACACATTCCAAATTTAAGTAGGAAAAAAGCCACCTTAAGCAAAATCAAGGGGCAAATGATCACCTAGGGCAGTGGTCGGCAAACTGCGGCCCCTTGAGTGTGGCTCTTCCACAAAATACCACGTGTGGGCGAGCACGTACAGTGCGATTGAAACTTCGTGGCCACACTCAAGGGGCCAAAGAGCCGCCTGTGACTCACGAGCCGCAGTTTGCCGACCACTGACCTAGAGGAAAATATTTACAATTCAGATCATACACAAAAGGCTAATCTTGCTAATATGTACACAGCTCCTAGGACTTGAGGATAAAAAGACAGAGAATGGGCAAAGGATATAAACCGATAATTCACAACAGAAAAAAAGCACAGATGGCCCTTATACATTTAAAAAGATGCACAGCCTTATACAGAAGAGAGAAATGCAAATGAAGACTACAAGGAGATACCATTTTATACCTATCAGATTGGCAAAAATCTGGAGCTTGACAATGCACTCTCGCTGAGGCTGTAGAGAAACAGGCTCTCTGCTAGCGGGAATGCAAAATGCACCACCTCGTAGGATGGGCAACGTGGCAGTTTCCATCGAGATTACAAATGCATGGGTCCTTTTATGTAGAAATTCCACTCCTGGGAATTGATCTTATTGTCAGTACCTGCTATGTTCAAATAACATGTGTACAAAGTTATGCACGGCAGCACTGTGTTAACCAATAAACGAATGGAAACAACCCAAACTGTTTTCATCTGTAGGGGACTGGTTAAATGAGCCACAGTCATCATACATCGCAAAGTGCGGCTGTGGACCAACAGCGTCAGCATCACCTGTGAACGTAGAGATGTACATTCCTACATACCTACCCAGGCCTACTAAACCAGAAACTCAAAGGAGAGCCCAGGAATCTGTGTTTTAACAACACCTCCAGGTGCTTCTCAGGCACACTAAAATTTAAACAATGAAGCAAGCTGCTTTAAAAATCAGAGAGAAATGAAGATCAAGATCAGGTGAAATGAATTAGGAGACAGAAGCAAAATGATGGTTGCTTTGAGGGGGTTACTGACTAGATTACAGTGATGGCGAACCTATGACACCGCGTGTCAGAGGTGACACGCGAATTCATTTTTTTGGTTGATTTTTCTTTGTTAAATGGCATTTAAATATATAAAATAAATATCAAAAATATGTCTTTGTTTTACTATGGTTGCAAATACCCAAAAATTTCTATATGTGACACGGCACCAGAGTTAAGTTAGGGTTTTTCAAAATGCTGACACGCCGAGCTCAAAAGGTTCGCCATCACTGAGCTAGAAGGAGCATGAGGAAACTGGGAGGCTGTACCTCTATCTAGATCAGTGCTTCTCAACCTTGGCTGCACATTAGAATCACCTGAGAATCTTTTTAAAATCCTGATTTCTTGGCCTCATCCTCTGGAAATTGTTTCTTTGTTACTAATGTTGTGGCCCCACGCCATAACAAAGAAACAGAATTTCCAGAGGATGAGGCCCAGAAATCAGGATTTTAAAAAGATTCCCAGGTGATTCTAATGTGCAACCAAGGTTGAGAACCACTGATCTAGATGATGGTTAGTTACATGGGCGCACACATATGTAAAAATTCATCATGCTGTATGTACTCTTAAGAAATATGTGTGCTTTACTGCACATGTTATATGCACTTCAGTAAAACTTTGGGAGAAAATGATGATGCTCCCTGGACAGTGATATGAAATGATACCCAGAATACATTATTTAGTGGAAGAAAAAAGCAAGGAACAGAACATATGATCTTCTACTTGTTATGTGAAAAAAGGGGAGAAAAGAAAACGATGGACTTGTTTTTGCATAAAGAAACACTGGAAGGTGCAATGGAAATTCTGAGGGACACACAGGGAATGATGCAACTGCCCACAGGATGGGGTGTCAAAGGGAGAACACGCTAACTTCTTGTACAGATTTTATTTGAAATGTGAGTGTATTTTCTAGTCAAAAATCTAAAAAAAAAAAAAAAAAAAATCTTCAAATCATTCCTGCTTTGTACAAATAGAAATTTAAAAGTTGTGTTTTCCCTACTTCGTTGCTGTTTTTTGTTAGGTTTGGTTTTCCCATAGTGGCCCAGGCCTGACATGAGGAGACCTGAAGCTCGTGCCTGGAGCCGCCAGTTGGCCATCATGTGATTCAGGGTCGCTCTGCCTCAGTGACCCTTTCTGAACAGTGGGGATAATACCGTCTACCTTTCTCACAAAGCTCTAAGGATAACACAGATAGCGGACTTAGGAACTGTAAAGTAAGTGCTGCATAAATAGATGGGATCAACAGAGAGAATCAGAAGCTAAAGGAACAGAACAGGCACTAACCAGCACACACAAAAACACTCCAATCAGGGCTCGTGTAGGACAATACAGACAACTAGAAGCCATTTATTGATCACCTGCCCTGTGCCAGGCACTGCAGTGGCCACGTCCTGTAAGTGACATCATTTACTTCTCACAGTGATCCCCGGTTAGCCCCGTTCACAGACATTGGCAGCAGTAACTGTGCCCGGGAATCTAACCTCGCCACTGATGGCAGGGACCAAGGCCCTCCGTCTCCCAGCCAGGCCTCTCTGCTTCCTGACTCCCCTCCAAACCACACAGAGTGCATTCATCAAACCCACCTCACCGGCCTGCCCGCTCCCAGGGGTGTCAGGGGAAAAAGAGGGACCGAGGACGGGCACTGGGCACACAGTAGCATTCTGCCCTCCCCCGTGGCCCCGTCTCCCCGGGCTGCCAGGCCACAATCCGCTCTGACCTCCCAACCTGGACGACGTGGCCAGTGGCCTCTGAATGGCAAGCACCACTGTGGTTCTCACACACACACTGTTAGGGGCTGAACTGTGGTTCCCTCCGCCTGACAAAGAAAGACAAAAGGAAGTCCGGTACCTCAGATATGGCCTTACTTGGAGATAGGTCACCAAGTTAAAATAAGGTCTTTAGAGGGGGCCCTAACCCAACACAACTGGTGTCTTCATAAAAGGGGGAAATTTGGACACAGAGACAGACACACTTAGAGGGAGGATGGCCATTCCCAAGCCAAGGAGAAAGGCCTGGAACAACTCCTTCCCTCACAGCTCTCAAAGGAACCAACCCTGCTGACACCTTGATTTTGGACTTCCAGCCTCCATAAACATGGGACAGTAGATTTCTGTAGCTGAAGCCCCTCGGTCTGTTGTGGCAGCCCCAGCAAACTCATACACACACATAACAATCCCCTGTTCTGCCCCCTTCAGGCTGTTCAGAGAATTAAAGATATAGAGCCGAGGAATCTTCAAAGTTACCATTTTAACCCCATATTGCACGAACAAAATGTATTTCTTCCAGTTTTACAGGAAGACAAGTATATTTTTATGATGCAAAAAGATAGCAAAAGTAAGAGAAGCATTAAAAAGAATTTAGAAATAAAAGTGTCTGGCTTCTGAATTGTTTTCTTGAAGTAGCATTCCTTTGTAAAATGTTTTAAACCTCCTTTTGGCATTCAGGAAAAAAAAAAAAATATTACAACTCCTAGGAGCCAGGCACACACTCAGCCTCCATTGCAGTTTATACACCTGAGGCTTCTACACACAGTCGGCCTGGGAAGACCATGCCTACAGCTGGGGAAGGTGTGAGCTTTGTTTTTTAATTCAAGAAAGTCATGGGGAGAAACCAAGATGGCGGCATAGGTAAACACCGGAGTTTGCTGCCTCGAACAACCACTTCAAAAATACAACTAAAAGACGGAACGGACATCACCCAGAACCACAGGAGGCTGGCTGAGGGGAAATTCTTCAACTAGAAGGAAAGAGAACAGCATACCGAGACTCAGAGGAGGCGCAGTGCGGAAAATACAAAGGTGCGGAGGTGCGCGCGGAGCGGTCTGGTGGCTGAGGGCGCGATTGTCGTTTTCAATCGGGAGGGAGGCTCAGGCTCTGAGCTCCAGTTCCGGGTGAGTCTCTGGGGACCCAGACTCAAACGGGAGAAGCGGGACTGTCTGGCATCGGTCGGAGCGCGAGGGCAGTTTTCTCTCCGAGGTTTGCAGCGGTTGCTGGGACTCTGAGAGGCAGAGCCGCTGGGGCGGGACTGAGAGCAGCCATAACTGCTCCCTCCGCCCGCCCTGTTTGATCCCGTGCGACCCGCCCCGCCCAAGCCCTGCGCAGAGCCATTTGCGGGATAGCCTCAGGCAAAGGCTAGATTAGCACCTCCCTGAGGACAGAAGTTCTCCCACTGCAGACACAGCTGATTCTCACAGCCAGTTGGCCCGGAGGTCAAATCCCCCTAATATTAACTACAACAATCAAGGCTTAACTACAACAAGACTGCGCACAAAGACCACTAGGGGGTGCACCAAGAAAGCATAAAAAATGCGGAGACAAAGAAACAGGACAAAATTGTCAATGGAGGATATTGAGTTCAGAACCACACTTTTAAGGTCTCTCAAGAACTGTCTAGAAGCAGTTGATAAAGTTATTGAGATCTACATGAAATCTAATGAGACCCTCAATGTTGTGATAAAGAACCAACTAGAAATTATGCATACACTAACTGAAATAAAGAATATTATACAGACTCCCAACAGCAGACCAGAGAAGCGCAAGAATCAAGTCAAAGATTTGAAATACGAAGAAGTAAAAAACACCCAACCGGAAAAGCAAAATGAAATAAGAATCCGAAAATACGAAGATAGTGTAAGGAGCCTCTGGGACAGCTTCAAGCGTACCAAATCAGAATTATAGGGGTGCCAGAAGATGAGAGAGAGCAAGATATTGAAAAGCTATTTGAAGAAATAATGACAGAAAACTTCCCCTACCTGGTGAAAGAAATAGACTTACAAGTCCAGGAAGCGCAGAGAACCCCAAACAAAAGGAATCCAGAGGACCACACCAAGACACATCATCATTAAAATGCCAAGAGCAAAAGACAAAGAGAGAATCTTAAAAGCAGCAAGAGAAAGAAACTCAGTTACTTACAAGGGAATACCCATACGACTGTCAGCTGATTTCTCAACAGAAACTTTGCAGGCCAGAAGGGAGTGGCAAGAAATATTCAAAGTGATGAATACCAAGAACCTACAACCAAGATTACTTTATCCAGCAAAGCTATCATTCAGAATTGAAGGTCAGATAAAGAGCTTCACAGATAAGGAAAAGCTAAAGGAGCTCATCACCACCAAACCAGTATTATATGAACTGCTGAAAGGTATCCTTTAAGAAGAGGAAGAAGAAGAAAAAGGTAAAGGTACAAATTATGAACAACAAATACACATCTATCAACAAGTGAATCTGAAAATCAAGAGAATAAATAATCTGATGAACAGAATGAACTGTTGATTATAATAGAATCAGGGACATAGAAAGGGAATGGACTGACTATTCTTGGGGGGGAAAGGGGTGTGGGAGATGTGGGAAGAGACTGGACAAAAATCGTGCACCTATGGATAAGGACAGTGGGTGGGGAGTGAGGGCGGAGGGTGGGGTGGGAACTGGAAGGAGGGGAGTTATGGGGGGGAAAAAAGAGGAACAAATGTAATAATCTGAACAATAAAGATTTAATAAAAAAAAAAGAAAAAGAAATATATATCCGATTCTAATACAATAAAAGTTGCTATAGCAAAAATGCAAAAAAAAGAAAGTCATAAAGAAAAAATAATTCCTGAAGATCACATACCAAACAAGTCTAAAATTATGTATGTTTTTTTAAACTTGGATAAAAGTAATATAAACAGCCCATGGCTAAATTAAGGACAAAAATTATTTCAGAAAGAACAACTGAATAAGAAAAATTGTCCTACCTAATAGGTAGAAGAAAAGGGATGACCAGGGGCGACGGGAATGGGAAGAAGTAAGAATGTGGGTGGGGTCCAGGTCAGAGGCCGTGTGAGGGAAGGGAAGGAGCAGAGGCAGCCGAGGCCGCAGGTCAAAGATGTCGCCACCGGGCTCTGGTCCTGTCCCTGCACTTGGGTCTGGTTAACAATGAGCCACAGTAACGCAGTGGTTCTCCCTCCTCAAACCTCTGGAAGTTCCACGCTGAACGGGATAAACTCTCTGGGCTGTAACAGGGAGTTGGACAGAATCAAGTCTAGGCTGCAAGGCGCGACTCCTGAGGTGCTGGTTACACGAACAGAGATGTGTTCACTTTGTGAAAGTTCATGGAGCTGACCTCTCATGGCTTGTCTCCTTTTCTGCACAACTGCTAGACTTAAGTAGTAAGTGCTGTGTCCTGAATGGTTGTACTCCACCCACCAAATTCACACGTTGGAATCCTAGCGCCCAATGTAATGGTGTTAGTGGTAGGTCCTTTGGAAGGCGCTTAGGCCATGGGGTGGAGCCCTAGTGAATGGGATTAGTGCCCTTATAAGAGGCCCCATGGAGCTCCTGGCCCCTTCCACCAGTGAGGATAGAATAAGAAGCCTGTGATCTGAAAGAGAGCCCCACCTAACCACGCTGGCACCCTCTCAGACTTCCAGCCCCCAGAACTGAAAGAAATAATTTCATTGTTCATCACCCATCCAGTCTGTGGCTTTGCATCATAACAGGCTGAATGCACTAAGATAGTAAGTTTACTGAACACAAAGCATCGAGTCCAGAGCTGCTGTGAGTCCTGGGTCAGAGCTCCCACTCTTTCTCAGAAGGCCTCCAATATGCAGGTCTGTGCTTTCTCTTATTTGTACAGACAGGACTTGGGGCCAAAGGGCATCTTGGTGGCTGTTTGGCCTGAGAGACCAGGGCAGAGCCAGATCTCTGCCTCCCTGATTGGGTTTCCCCTCTGCCCACCAGCCTATCTGGCAAACCCAACCTTCCCACAGCTTCCCTGGGGACTGGTGCTACAGGAGGTGTGAGCAGCCCAGCCTTTGCCCTGCCTCACTGGTGCATCCCTGGGACTGTCAATCAACTCTCCGCACCTCAGTTCCCTTTGCTGTAAAAGGATCAGGCCAGCCTACGTGAGTCTCGAGTCTCCTCCAGCTGGACAGGGTTGGGTAGTGTCGTCTGTCATCAAGTAAGGCTTCCACCCCCGGGGCCACTGTTGCCCACCTGTCTCTTCCTTTTTTTGTCTCTCACAAGCTCATCTTACAAAGAGGGGCTCAGTTGGATATGTGATGTCAATCTTTCAAGTACATGATACAAGCACAAGACAAGACTAATTCCTGCCAGCCAGCACAGCGAACAAAGCCACACTCTGGGCCTTGGACAAAGGCCTTCGGCTGAATGAGGCTTTGAAACCATCTGTCTGAGGTTGTTTTACGGGGCAGGGTGTCTCACCCTAGAAGGAGCTGTGAGAACAATGGCCAAGCTAGGTGCGGGTGGTTCCCGGGCTTTTCATCTCTAGCCACACAATGCCACACAGCAGCTGGTGGCCATAAAGCCCACTGGGACCAACAGAGCCAGGGATGGGTCCTTGTCACCTTTCATGCCTGCAAAATAAACCCTCCCCTGGAAGAGGTCCCCGCCTCATCCTTCTGTTCTAGGTGTACAGCGCAGGCAGGTCAGGAATGCCAGCCACCACGACTCCTACCCACACTGCCTTGCAGGCGTCTGTGACTTCTGATGAGGGGCAGCCCCAGCCTGAAACCACATCCACCCAGTGGTTCCCCTCCTTCCCTCACCCCTCGACCAAACACAGAAACACCAAGATTCAAAGAGAATAGAGAGATGCAAAGGAGCCACAGGATTTGGTGGGTTGCCCTGTCATACCTTCGGGGTCAGAAGATGGGGTCATTTGGAAGCCGATTGGAGCTTTCTGCTCAGGACGCTGAGAGCACTGCCTCTCAGACTTGATCCAGAATTGCGGAGACCTCGTTAAAGGAAAGTTCTGACACAGACGCCTGAGGTGGGGCTGAGAGGCTGAGTTCCTAACAAGTGCCCAGGGGATGCCTGTAGAGCGGCCTGTGAACAATGTGAGTGGCAAGTGTTTGGGAGGCCTCCTAGGGCTTCTGTCTTCAGGAAACACGGGTTGAGGCAGCGACTGTCATCTTTAATTTTGCGGATGAGAGATGGAGACCCAGATGTTAAGTGGTCTGCCCAAGACCAATCTGCGTATTAGTGGCACAACGCCAAGCAACCTTGTAAACACTTGGCCTGCTTGAAGTCACCTGGTCTATGTCAGAAGGGAGGCCAGGCAGGCCTTGAGTCTGTCTGCACGAAGAATGGAACCTCTGGTCTTTGCTGACCTTTCACAGGCTATACGTTGCTTCCCATAATACCAGATGCTATGTGATATTTTAATCAGAAAGAAGACTCCATGTCTAATGGCAAGACCAGAAACCTGACATTTTATTCCCTGCCAGAGCTGAGCAGGGTGTATGGCAGGCAGACAAAACACAGGACAGCCAGGGAAACTTCAGTTTCACATAAAGATTCATTTTCTAGTGTAATTATGTCCCATGCATAATTTGAGATATACTTACAATAAAAGAAAGTATTTCTTGTTTATCTGAAATTCAAATTTAACTGGTGATCTTGGATTTTTATTTCCTAAGTCTGGCAACCCTAACAGGGCTGCAAGTGGGAATAGGAGAATAGGAATTTGGTAACAGGGAACATTTCCTGCTTCATTACTGTTGACCTTAAAGAAAACCGCGAGGATACTGGCGTGGCAGGCGCCCCACCAGGATGCGCAGCTTATTACTGCCACGACTGTGCCAGCTCCTCCTTCAGTCGTCTCTCTGAATGGAGCGTCTCTGCATGTATAGCTGCTGTTATGAGTTGAACTGTGTCCCCAAAAGATTCGTATGTTGAAGTCCTACCCCCCAGCATCCCAGACGTGACCTAATATGGAAACAGGGTTGTTGCTGATGTCATCAGTTGAGATGAGGTCACAGGGGAGCAGGATGGGTTGTGGATCCACTGTGACTGATGTCCTTGCATAGGGGAATTTTGGACACAGAGACCAACGTGCAGGCAGAGGGAAGGCCACATGAAGATTGGCCTTGTGGGCCTCGTGCTGCCACAAGCCAAGCAACTACCAGAAGCCAGGACCGCGGCCTGGACAGACCCTTCCCTAAAGCCTGCTAGCGCGCGTGGCCCTGCTGACTTTGATCTTGGATTTCCAGCCTCCAGAACTGTGAGACAATATATTTCTGCTGTTTGAGACACTTGGTTTGTGGTACTTTGGCGCCAGCAACCCTATAAACAAATGCTGGGAGCTGGGAAGAAGAGAGGAGAGAAGGAGCAGGAACAGAACCAAACAAGCAGGAGAGGTCATCAACATCACCATCGGCTGTTCTCCATAGAGCGTGAGAACCTCAGCCGAGCGCGGAAAGCCACGGTGTATGAAAACTCACCGCCTTGCCAAAACTCGAGCTTCAGACATCGAGTTGAACAAGTTACATGCCACATACAGGAGAAACATCAGAGATCACAATCCACCCTGTTACACAAAGCACTTCGGCCTTAGAGAGATAGGGGGGGGGGGGGGGGCGGTTTAAAATTCGCAACCTCTCAACAGACCAGTTACTGTGAACAGGTTTTTCCCACGACAAGTCTGCCTTCCTCCCGTACATACAAACCAAACATTACTGGGTTGGTGTCTAAAGAGCTCAAGAAACAACTACGCAGACTGTTCTGATTTCATTGTCTCTCTTGATTATTGGCTCGTCATATTTCAAATGGCCCCAAATGGCAAGATTTCAACAAAAGATAGACTATTTAACAATACTTCATCCTCCCTTTCTACAGTAACTGAAAACTCCTCAATTCAGTGTAAATTTTAATGTATCTTCACCTTTCCCCAGGCCTCGTAGCCTGGAGGAGGATTCAGCAGCCCCACCCCTAAAAAATGCCAAACCCAGCCGGCTCCAGCCACACGGCCTTCATTTACTAAGTGTGCAAGGTATTTGTTTCACTCCTGAGGCCTCTGCACATACTGAGCCCTCAGCCTGGACTGCACTTTCTTCTACACAGACCCGCCTCCCTATACCCTCAGCACAACTTCCTACACACACAGCTCAGACATCAACTTCTCAGAAACATCTTCCATCATCACCCTTTTATTTTTCCTGACCATGTAACCTTGTGTGTTTCCTTCTCCACCCTTATTGCGACTATCATTATTTGTTGTTTGCTTGTTTATTATCGATCCCTCCCTAACCAAATGGTAAGCTCCGTGAGTCAGAGAGCAGATGTGTTTTATACATTACTCCCAGGGCCCGGTACACAGGAGGCACACAAATATTTGTCTGGCTTGATCAGTTAATTATTTAAAACAAACAAACGAAGGCATGATAGGACCAATGCTGGCACATGCCCAAAACACGGTGGGATGCCCTCTAGGCTCAGAGGCTCTGAGTTCAATCCTGGAGCATAAAGTCTACACTTCTCATCCTGGCTGTGAAAGGGATGCTTGTAGGGTATCACTTGTCTGCTAGTTTCTCTGAGAAAGTTTTCAAACTTAAAAACCAACCCTCTGATTGTGATCTGGTTTTACAAACAGATAAAAGCTTGCCTGGTCACACACATATCAGATGCTGTGGTCCCTACTTTCTCATGGTAAATTCATAAAGCTGTGTGGGGTCATGATCTGGGGTCCTTTGTAAACTGACTTTAGGGAGAAATGTAATGAAAACATTTGATAACTGAATATCTCTTTATAAATTAGTAAACTGGCATTCTCACATCAAAAAAAAAAAAGCCTTATACTTACAAAAAACTTAGGATTTATGGGTCCTAAGAATTAGATGGCAGAGGATATTTTGGCCATACATATATAAAACCTTTAAAATGTACACACTACTTGACCCAGAAATTCCAGTAATAGGAATTGATCCTTGTAAAATAATCATGAAAAATGAAGAAAAAAAAGAGAAAAGAATTAAGAATACATGCAAAAATTTAGCCACAAGAATTTTACTACAGCACTGTTTACAAAAACTAGAAACTTAAATATCCAATAGTATGAGATGGAATAGATAACTTGTGGGAATCCCTATTAAAAAATACTTTATAGCTTTTCAAAATGTCTTACTGAATGGAATAACAATTAATGGCATGGAAAAAAGGGTCACCGCACGCTAACAGTAAAAGAAGTAGGTCATGAATCCACACTCTAAAATGTAAACTGTAGTTTTGGCTGGGTGGTGGGGTCATCCGTGATTTTTTTTCCTTCTTGTGTTTATCTGTATTTTATAAATTTCCCCCAAAAGACATGCAGCAATCATGTAAATGTATTTTGGAAAGACGTTTATTTAAAATTAAATTTTAAGCAGTCACAAAAGGACAAATACTATATGGTCTGACTTATATTAGGTACCTCAAATTGTCAAATTCACAGAGACAGAAAGGAGAGTGGTGGGTGCCGGGGTGGGGGTGGGGGGGACTGTGAGTTATTATTTAACAAGTGTGAAGTTTCGGTTTTGCAAGATGAAGAGTTCTAAAGATGGATGGTGGTGATGACTATAAAACACCATGAATGTACTTAATTCATGAACTGTACACTTAAAAAATGGTTAAGACAATTAAATTTTACCTTATCTGTATTTCACCACAATTTTTAGAAACTTAAAAATAAGTAAATAATAAGTTGAACTAGGTCTAGAGGTGTCCTAGTTACTAGGACTTTCTATTTATTTATTTATTTTCTTTATTGATTAAGGTATTACATATGTGTCCTTAGCTCCCCATTGCTCCCCCCACTCATGCCTTCACCCCCCCCCCCCCCGCAGTGTCTGTGTCCATTGGTTAGGCTTATATGCATGTATACAAGTCCTTTGGTTGATCTCTTACCCCAACCCTCCCCTACCTTCCCTCTGAGGTTTGACGGTCTATGCTTCTCTGTCTCTGGATCTGTTTTTGTTCATCAGTTTATATTGTTCATTATATTCCACAAATGAGTGCGATCATGTGATATTTAGGATTTTCAAGAGCTAGGAGGAAGAAGCCTGACTTTGACCTTGGACTGCATGGCACTGAGCAAGACAGTCCACTGTGCCCACTAGGGCTGGTGTGCGCCTTGGGATGGGCAGGCATCTGCCTGGTTCCCGGTCTGCTGGGGCTGGCCATGGCGTATCCTGTCTCTCATGAGCAGAGAGTCTTTGTCCTCACTTGCCAGCATCCCTTAGTTGATTCTCATAAGAAAGAACTGATTTGACTGCCCCAGAAGCATGGCTTCCCCCAGGGCCTGGCTGCAGAGACTGCAGGGGGCAGGCAAGTCCAATAAAGATTTAAAGCTACATCCTCCGTAGGCCATGGGTTAAGGGATTTGCCCCCAAAGCCCTTCATCTAGGCGTCAGTGGAGCCAGTCAAAGAAAGGAATCTCACCTTAAAGTCCAGACAACTCAACTCTCTACTACAGAGTGAAGAGGAGAACATTAGACTCAGCTAACAGAAACTCTGTATTCATCAAGAGGGCACCCAGCGCTTTGCAATGGAAAGAGGAGCGTGCCTGGTTTCTGGTGCTGACCTGAGAGCCCCACCTGCAGAGCCGTGGTGAGGGCTGACTGGCCTGCAGCTGTATCGTGGACAGAGCTAGGATGTTGGATGCTGAGGTTGACAATCTGAAAGGACCACACATGTACACGGGAAAAGGAAGTTACACAAGTCCTTCCGAGTTAGCAGGGCCAGAGAAAGACAGAAACTAGTGCTTTGCTTACCTGCTGTAGGCACGCTAACATTATACTGAGGTAAAATAAATAGGAAGGCAGTCTTGGCAGTGACCTGTGAAATAAAGAAAAAGAATTCCAATTTAGTCTCTTGGTCACATCAGAAGAATCATGTGGAGCCTGCCACCAGCCCCCGGGGCCCAGCCCTTTTCCATCTCAGACCACAGGCCTCTCCAATGAAGGGTTTTACCTAAAGCACAGTTGGCACCGGCTTTTTTTCTCTGCCATTTAACGACATCCCTCCCAATACCTGCACTGAAAACAAACAAGCAAAGCAGTCCTGGGCCCCGTGTGGTATCTAGACTTGAACTCACTGCAGATGGAATGAAAGAAGCTGTGCTTGGCCAGCTGACAGCTCACAAGCTAAGGGTACAGATCTGTCTGCCACTCTGTCATCCATTCAAGAATCCACTCATTCATTCCATTAGTTTTGGGTACCCCGCACTGTGAAGACGGAAACGAATAGATGAGGTCCTGGCTTCCCCAAGCATGTTAACTGCACAGCGGACAGCAGCCCGGGAGTCCACACCTGAATGTCAGAAGCATCTGCCCTCCTGTGGGGCAGGGGGCAAGGCCTAACACCCCACACTCTGGTTTGTTTATTTCAAAAGCTGCCTTTAAAATCTCAGTGGTGCTGTGAGAAAAACCGTGGTTGCCACCTGGCACATCAGTGCTCTGGCAGTTTAGCCTGCAGGGGAGGGATGCTCAAATGTGAGGATTTGAAGCTTGGACTCGAGAACCGGCTGCCTGGGCTCCAATCTGCCCCTGCCATTTGCTGGCTGTGTGACCACAGCAAGTCATCGGACACCGCGAGCCTCCTTTTCCCTGCCTGTAGATGCAGGCTGTCTGCAGTAGCCCTGCTGCTCTGTCTACTGCTCCCCAGATGTTTTCTGAGGTGCCGCTGGGGCGGAGAAGCACCACCCACTCTGTCCTGGAGCACGTGGGAGGCCAGGGGAGGAGGTGAGACGCAGGCCTGTCCCAGGAGGCCTCCGGAGACACCTCATCAATAAAGAGTTACTGCTTCTCCTCTGAACAAAAATGTCTGAAGGATGCACCGTGGGTGGGAAAACACTGGGTGTAGCAAAAGCAGTGCGGGAAACAGAAATGATGAATCACAGCCTGTCGGTGCGTCACTAGGACTCCCGACTGCCCGGACGCAGGCTCTGTCCTCGGCCTTCTCTGTCTATTGAAGAGCAAGACTCTCCCACCCACCAGCCCCGATTCTCTGGAGGGTGTCATCTGTCTTTGTGTGCAATGAGGCAGGAGCCTCCTCGTGGGTGCTATTGTCGTGGACATGTTCGGTCAAGCTTGCAGGGAAACGTCCAATCAGACGAGGGGTGGATGGCACTCTGGGGAACACAAAGAACTATCCGTATACATAGGCATTTCCTATCCCCGCCCCCCCCGACCCCAAATCTCATTACTGCTGTCCCAAGACCTCCGCAGGGCGCCCCTGCCTCCCTTCCAGTCCAAGCACCTCCTCTTCTTTAGAACAGACGTATGTTACGTGTATTTCAGCAAAAATACTACTCACTCTTTTCTTTGGAGTTTTTAGCCCCCCTCACTTTGTACCCCACCCCCCAGAAAAACCTACAGATCAAAATCTCACTCATCCTTTTTTTTCAGAGAGGAAGGGAGAGGGAGAGAGAGATAGAAACATCAGTGATGAGAGAGAGTCATCGATCGGCTGCCTCCTACACACCCCACTGGGGATCAAGCCCGGCCATAAGCCCTGACCGGGAATCGAACCGGTAACCTCTTGGTTCCTGGGTCAACACTCAACCGTTGAGTCACACCCAGCTGGGCTCATTCATCCTTCGTAACCCAGTTCAACCGTAACCCCTGGAAGCCCTCCTGCCTGCCGACAGGGTGTGTGTCCTTCAGGAAGTGCTCTGTGGCATGCCCCACTGGGCATCGCCTCCTACACTCCTTTATCATTCTCAGTGGCACTCCGCAGGGCAGGGGCTGTGCCATCTCCCTGTCCCACACCCTTCTCAAGTAACCAACCACATGCACACAGTAGGTGCTCAGTCACTGCTCACTGAATAGGATAAAAAAATCAGAAGGTGAGCCGGTGCCAGCCTGCTTCACTCGACTCTATTTGTTTCCCCCATGCTGTCACTCAAGCTGTCACCCACAGTCTTGGCATCAGGGTTTCCTGAGGAAACCCCTTTCCTCTGCTGTGAGAGTGAGGTGTGGGGGGCCGCTCTGGTCACCACATTCCTCCTGGAAGAATGAAGGGGCCAGGCCCTCTCCCCAGGGCAGGAGACCAGCCAATCAGACTCCTCTCCTGGGCTCTGAACCTCCAGCAATAATGAAGAAAGCGCTGGTCAGTGTGGTGTGCCTACCCAGATCGCTCCACTGTGGCTCCCACAGCCATGCTGCTGGAGCGCCCCAGGCCCCCATCAAGCATGTGAACCCCCCAGAGAACTTGCTTAGGTTGACCAGAGTCCATTTCTAAGACACATTATTCCATGTGTAGGAGCGGGCATTCAACCCTGATTGCACATTTGAGTCCCTGGGGGGGCTTTTAAGATCTCTATGCCTGGGTCACCCCCAACCAATTAAGCCTGGCCCTTCGGGGCATCAGCACGATGGCAGGCTCCCCAGAGCACTCTAATGTGCAGCCAAGTCTGAGCGGCACGCACACACGGCCTGCCCCTCCGCACCCCCTCAAAGCAGCTGCCCTGCCCAGTCTCTGTCTCAGAACCTTTTCTTTGTCTCCCATAGAATTCATTTAATCTATGTTTTAAGTAAATGTTTATTTCATCTTCAAAAAAAATACACATCCTCTTAAAAAGTGAAACAATTCATCCCTGGGCAGGTGGCTCAGTTGGTTGGAGCATCATCCCACACACCAAATCGGTTCAATCACCAATCAGGCGTGCATGTAGGCAACCAATAGATGTTTCTCTCTCACATCAATGTTTCTCTCTCCCTTCCCCTCTCTCTAAAATCAATGAAAACAGCCCTGGCCGAGGTGCTCAGTGGTTAGAGCATCGGCCCGCACACAAAAGGGTATTGGGGTTCAATTCCCAGGCAAGGGCATGTACCTCAGTTGCAGGTTCAATCCCCGGCCCCGCTAAGGTGCGTGTGGGAGGCAACCAATCTATGTCTCTCTCTCACAAGATGTCTCTGTCTCTGTCTCTCTCTCTCTCTCTCCTCCCACCCCCTTCCACTCTCTAAAAAGAAAAAAAATATCCTCAGGTGAGGATTAAAAAACAAAAAGTGAAACTATTCATAAATATGTAGAGAAAAACCTAATATTCACTCTACCTTCTTCCATTTCCTTCCTTTCCCCAGCCCATATTCATGTCTCCCTCCACAAGTTTGGGGCAATCTCTGAGAGCTTTTCCTATGCATTTATTTATCCATTTGGGATTTATTTCATTTTATTTTGACATCACAGCTTGAACTGTGACTACACACATGACCCAAGGAATTAAAGACTAAAAAAATTTTACAAAGCTCCAACTTATTAAATATTTAAATCCCCCTTTTAGCTCATGAGCCACATGGTTGTTGCAGTGTCAGAGACCCAGGTACAGATCTGCCACGTACATGACAGCATTCCAAGTACAGTCACATGGAAAATGTGTGGGCCCACCTGTTGTTTACTAACGCCAACATACAAATGAGTGGTTATATAATAAAATCTTCGTCATACGTACTAGTGCTTTTCCATACTACTCCCACACCGTTACCCCTAATGCTTTATATTGAAAAGCTCAGTCAACTAACACGCCCTCTGTGAGAGTGTATATAAATGGATGGAGTCCGCCATTCCAACTACCAAAAGGAGAATCCGCCTTTTCTTTAAAGGAAGACAGACGTTTGTTATACGGGCTGTATATACATTCTTGCCCCAGTCCTGCACACACAGCCAACTTTGGCATTCACAGTAGTTCTGTTCCAGGAAGTCACTGTGAACACTGAATTGGCAAATACTGCCCCACTGCTCCTCAGGGAAACCAGGGTTAGGCTCCTGCCAGTCTCTGGTCACACTTCCCTCGGTGGATCAATGCGTACCCGCGCTTTAGGGTGTGTCCTGTTTTAAGGTGCTGCACTGAATACACATTGTTGAAGTGTGAACACTCAACTCATGGCCAACAGCGCTGTAACTGACGCCTGAAGGATGCTTACTCACACGTGTTCTCTGTAAGGCACATCACAGCCGTGTGCTTAGGAACACAAAACAGCACTTCAGTGCCATGTGTGAGGGCCGTTTTAAACAGCAAAATCACCAACAAAAAGCACAGAAATGCGCACACACACACACACACACACACACACACACACACACACTAAAAGTGACCACAAAAAGGACACTTGCTAACGGGAGAGCTGAGACAAGAAGGCAGAGCGTCATCTTGCTGGACCTTGGCCGTGAACGTGTGCATCGAGTGACTACTTTCCCCTGCTGTGTGTGTCCATGAGAGACCCCAAAAATCACGGGGAGTGTTGGTTTGGGAGTTACAAAATTTAGGGAAGAGGAGCCCTGGGAGACACCTGATCTGCAAAAAATGAGGATCAAATGCACTGGGGCCAAGCTTTCTTCCTTTCTAACACCTTCCCGAGGTCTAATTTACACACCATCAAGTTCACCCCTTGTGAGTGAGTACACAGCTTCAGGGGATGTATCTTTACTTGTTTTCAAACTCTCTCTTCCTTAGAGTGTAAGTTTTAAGAAAGTAAGAATCTCTTACTTTGCCTTGATTATCTTCAATCACAGCCTGAAACAGGGCCTAGTGGTCCATGGCCAGCACTCAGCAAGCACTTGTTAAATGAACAGAGCGATTAAGTAACAAAGCCAGGAGTGTGTTCACTCTCTTGACCCTCAGCCCACATTTATACTCCTGTGCATGCCCTCTCTCCCTCTCCCTGGGCTCCATACCTGTGTTGAGCATGTAGTGGGTATCTCAACAATATGTTTGTTTTTAATCCTCACTGAAGGATATGTTTTTATTTATTTTCTAGAGAGGAGGAGAGAGAGAAACATCAAAGTGAGAGAGAGAAACATTAATGGGTTGCCTCCGTACTCGCCCCAACCAGGGATTGAACCTGCAACCTAGGTATGGTGCACGGACGACTCTCCAACCAACTGGGCCACCCGGTCAGGGATCGATAATACATATTTGATGAACTAATACTACAAGCAACTATAGCACTTAGTAAACACAGGTGAATGGTTAACACATGTTTTCTGGACATGATCCTGAGAGAAGAGGATTAAGGCAAAAGTACTAGATTCCAGTATTCTTTCCAGCCCTACCCCCTGGTTGTAGCAGCAGAAACCATTCCAAACTGTGCATCTTCTGTTGTAGGAGCTGTGCCGGCTCCACTTTATCATGTCTCAGAGCAAGATGCTGTCAGCTCTCCTGTTTTATGATGAAGAAGCTAAACCTGGGGCAGAGAGAGGTAAACTGGCCAACCAAGACCTCACAATTTTACAATATTCAATTTGATATTTTTTATATTTGTTCCAAAAACAAATGTAGGATACATACAGCACAGCACATACAATTGGATGGCAAAAATAAAAGAGAGGCAGGAGAGAGCCAAAAAATATATATGAAGGCAAAGAGAAGAAGCAAGGAATGAGATTGATCCATAAAAATGCATTCCAGAGAGTCCGGCTTATTGGCTAAGGTGGCAAGAAAGCTGCCTCTAAGCTGTCTGGAAGCCACCTGAAGGAGGAGGGAGTGACCAGCTCCCAGATTCACCATGTCCATTAGTTAAAAAAACAAAGACTATCGGAAAAAGCAACACTACTTTTCCAGCATAAAAACCACTCTCTGTGCTTTAAAAGGCCCTTTGCACCCCAGAAATTCACTCCATCACCCTCTCCCAACCTCAGACCAGGGACAAAGCTCCTCTCTGCACGCACAGAGGGCTGAGAACCAGAAGCCCATTAAAATGTCATTCCAATTATCTCCCACCCCTCTAAGGCTGTTTATAGGAAACATTATTGAGTTTAATAGCATTTTAAATGCCAGACTCAGTGGGTGAAAGGTTAAAAGTGACAGTGTGCTAATACACTAATGCAAAGGGAGAGCACAAATCATGTAGGAGGGGCCACCTCCCTCCATCTCTCTCTCTCTCTCTCTCTCTCTCTCTCTCTCTCTCTCTCTCTCCTCTCACTCTCTCTCTCTCTCTCTCTCACACACACACACAGCTTCACTGAACTTTTAACTAAAACAGGGCATCCAGCACAAAGGCAGTGACACTGAGCGTGCTTGTGTAGCCTTAACACCGTGTTCTATTAGGAGCACATGCATCTGAGCTCTTGCTACAGGACAGCAAGGATGCACTGAAACAGCTGCTTTCAGCAAAGCGTGGTGAACTTGGACTCCAGGCCCAGTTCAGCTGCAGGGCAGCTGGGTGACCTAAGGCAAGTATTGTACTTCTCTGGACCTGTTTTTTCATCCATTTACAACAACTGCAGCCACGGCAGTTCATGTGATCAAGCGCTCACACGGTGCCAGGCATGGCTCTGAGTGCTTTCTATAAACTGTCCCATGGAGCTCTCACAGTGACCCTACACGGTAGGCACTAGCAACACCCCCGCTACAGGTCCATGGCAAGGCCAAGGCCTCCCCAGCCTCAGCTGCAGAAGGCTCTCATTCCGTCTATCCGTCAGCACCTGAAACACAGCCTTCCTCAGAGGCCTTCCCAAGAGCTCCAACTGCTACTGCTTCTCCCCCTCGTGAAGACGAGGTCTGGCATCACTGACGTCCTGACAGACGGAGAAAGTAAGTCACCCCCGTGTTAACCACCAGCCTGCCAGCCACGGACACGGACACGGACACGGCACACACCTAGGGTTCCGAAGGCCCCATCTGTTCTCTTTCCACTGCAAGGTGATACCTGGGCACCAAAGAGAAAAGATAAGAACTGCGATGAAGGCAGTCTCATCGCTTTCCTTTGAGATCGTATTCAATCCTTTGGTTTGGTTTATTCTGTTTGTTTCCTGGCAGACGCAGCCACGGGCTGGCACTTGGGAAGGGCTGTTGGCAGACAAGCCACCCAGAGCGGGGCAGCATACAAACGGGGCGTTGCTTTCACAGAAGCAGCTCGCTCCAAGCCGCGCCTGTCCCATGAACAGGACCTAAGGGCTGAAACACAGTGAGTAGCATGTGGCTGAACCAGACCCCTCTGACGGACAGCGAGGACGCCCGTTTCCTTCCTCCTTAGAAGCCCATTGAAAGCTCCTCTCCCCGCTCAGCCTGGTCTCAGGAAGCCAAGCAGTCTCGAGTCCAGCTTCCCCCAAATTGATTTTGCATCTTTCTGCTGAGGTGGTGGATAGGAAAATTTCGGTCAGACAGGAAAACATTTGAAAGTTACGCCCAATTGGCGGGGAAGAGGCTGTGTGTATGTGTGTGTGTGTTTTAATAGAAGAGTCTTTGAGCCCTGCTTTCCTGACGTGTTTGCTGCCTGAGCTCTTGTTTCATGGGAAGCCCAGGAAGGAGTCCACTCGTCACCTGCACCAGCGCGTCCACGGCAGGGACTTGATGTACGTGGTTTGCAGCCTGTCCGTCTCCAAACAAAAGGCAGATACAGCTGAAACAAAAATGCTTTTCACTCTTACTTTCTGACATTCTCTGTCTGGGATGACCAGAAGCTGCTGGGAGGGCTGTGCGCCTGAAACCAGGGGGCTGAGTGCTGACAGTACCTTTCTGTGTGGCTTTTAGCAACGCCGAGAGATTCTGGTTTCCTCACTTGAAAACCTGCCTTGCTATAAGAATTAAGCAAAGCTAAACACACACACAACAGATTCTCTACAAGATGCTCACAATGCTGAATAGTCTCATTATTAATGCCACAATCACCGTTTTACATTAGATTAAAAAGGGACATGTATTTATAAGAAAAACCCATAATCAGAATAGCCACAATAAAATATTACTTGCTTTATTATATTTATCGATCCCAAAGTCTAAACTTTATATTGAGATAAAGAGAAATTTAGAAAGAGCCACTTGTAGAGTTTTGAACATCTTTCAACTTAGGCTTTAAAGATACATATGAAGATTGAACTTGCCGTGCTATTCATCCCAATTTGGGACATAAATGAGGTAGTGAAAATCAGGAGGTGGCCTAGGGACAGCCCTTCCCCACTTCCTACATATCCACAACTTAATTATAACTTAAGAAGACTGCATATTTATGCAATCTATACTTGCAAAGATTGAACTTGACCTACTATGTGCCTTATAGACAACCTTATATAAAATATATACATTCTCTTGACTGGCTGGTGTGACTAAGTGGATTGAGCATTGTCCCATGCACCAAGAGGTTGCCGGTTAGATTCTCAGTCAGGGCACATGCCCAGGTTGTGGGTTCAATCCCCAGTGGGGGGTATGCAGGAGGCAGCCAATCAATATTTCTCGTTCATTGATGTTTTTATCTCTCTCCCCCTCTCCCTTTTCCTCTCTCTAAAAAATCAATAAGAACCTACTTAAATAAATACACACACACACACACACACACACAAACACACATATATTCTCATGAAATACATTTATTCTCTGAAGGAGATACATACACACACATACACATACATCCTCATCGTCTCCTTCTCCTTACTTGACTATATACTTCCTTCTTCTTCACCTCCCCCCAATAGCTTTCCCCTTATTTATAGCACAGCACACTCATAAACAAGTCCTCATGGAAGCTAAAAATGAAGAAGCGATCACAGAAAATAACTGTTAAGACTATCGGTGTATTTTAACTGTATTTCTCCTGTACCACATGGCAAAGTTCAGAGTACTGGTTGCTTTGTGGATATTCATAAACATACACAATGATCAGGACAAATTATTTTTACTTTTGGCCAAAAGCCACCTGTTCAGATGCATTATCTTAAAAATGAAAGTTGGCCCTAGCCAGCTTGCTCCGTGGTTAGAGCGTCGGCCCTGGGACTGAAGGGTTGTGGATTCGATTCCAGTCAAGGATACATACCTCCATTGCAGGCTCGATCTCTGCCCCAGTTGGGCCGTGTGAGAGGCAACCAGTCAATGTGTCTCTCTTGCATTGAAGTTTTCTGTCTCTCCCCCTCCCTTGCTCTCTCTCTCTAAAAATCAATGGAGCCCTAGCCGTTTTGGCTCATTGGATAGAGTGTCGGCCTGTGGCCAAAGGGTCCTGGGTTCGATTCCGGTCAAGGGCACGTACTCGGTTGTGGGCTCCTCCCCAGCCCAGGCCCTGGTCAGGGCGTGTGCAGGAGACAATCAATCCATGTGTTTCTCTCACACTGATATTTCTCTCTGTCTTTCTCTTTCTCTTCCACTTTCTCTAAAAACCAATGGAAAAATATCCTCAGGTGAAGTTTAATAAAAAAAAAAAAAAAAGAAAAGAAAGAAAGAAAGAAAGAAAATCAATGGAAAAAATATCATGTGAGGATTAACAAAATAAATAAATAAATAAATAATAATAAAATAAACAGAATAAAAAGGGTTTCAGAGTGTAGAGTTTTAGTTTGCAAGTGGTTTTTGGAGAGGTAAGATTAGATAACATTTTAGACTTGATTTCAGAAAAGGAACCACTGCACCAATACAGCACAGTCATCTTGGCTGCTGTTTTAAAAGACGCCTTAGCTCCATAAGGCAGGAAACAAAAAGGGGGGGGGGGTTAATTATCATGGATGTGTCTATGATGGCCAGTCACTAATAATTGGCCGTCGGCAAGAGTGGGTGCCAAGGCCCAAGGAACTTGGCATGTCCTGGTATTAGGGGAAATGAAAGGATTATTCAGGGGCTGGGAAGACCTAGGGAAGCTGGACCAGGCAGGGTGCGTTTGCCTAAATTTGCCTGTTTACGCTCAGGGAAAGAAACAGTAGGCAGACAGTGATCTACTGCAACCACTTGTAATTATTCCCTACCATCTGGGATGTTTCCTACTCAAAACATCAGCATGTCGATGCCCACGTCTGGACTGAAGAACCAGGCCTGTGGACTAGAGCTTGCTAGAAAAATGAACTTTGAGTTCACAGAGTCGGAGCAAAGCACAGCTGCCTCTGGAGGCTATACACCAGGTCTGTTTGCACAGGGAGCCTTCAGAGCCTCTGGCGTTTGTGTCAGGTCCTAACCCAGTGTCCACTTCCACCCATATTTAAGCTGTGCAAACAGGGCTGAAGGGCAAATAAACGAGTTTTGAAAATAAGCCATTCTGAGGGAAGTTTAGATGTGTAATCTCTGCTGGCCCCCTTTCTATACACCCTTACTCCACTAAAGGGTGTTAATGAAAGACATGAGGTGACGGGTCCCAGAAAACTGCCACTGTGGTGCCATCCTAATCCCACTAAGAGCCCTCCTCTTCCACACACAGCAGGAAGGTGGGGTCAGGCTCAGGGACACTGCCATGTGCATCTTGATTCTGACTCACCTTTATTTCCTACCACCTTGCGTTACACAGTGCATCCTGCTCCTAGGGGCCAGGCATTGAACCCCCTTCTGGGCTGGCATCCGGCCCAGGCTGGGTGAGTCCACAAAGACCTGCCAAGGACCACCTGCATGAGGGCACCTGATAAGCAGAACCTAATGACGATGATCTGGTTCAGTTGACTTAAACCAAGGCCAGGAAGGTTAATGAAAAGCATCCAGCCCTCAAATACCCGTTTGTCAGCAAATACTATTCACAAGGGAATACTGCAAATCGTCTTCAAAGTGGAGAAGGAAAACAACAACATAAAAGGCAAGAGTTGCCAGAAAAAATTGTGCTACAGATAAACAGAAAATACAGCTTTATCCCCAAAGGCACAGCCTGAAATGAACACAATCCATACTCTGCCACAAACCAGTCCCCCCATACCCCTAAACCCAATAAACAGTCCAGTCAAATCAGTCAAATGTCAAGATTTGTCAAATGTAGTATGCCAAGATATCTCTCTCTCTCTCTCTCCCCCCCCCCCCTCTCTCTCTCACACACACACACACACACACACACAGCAATACACATTACTACAAAATTTCACTCTACTAATTGAAAGTGGTATTTCAAACACCATGTAAAAATGCATGGTGCTTTTGTCAGCCTTTCAGCACCCCAGGAGGCTGGATGTGGCCTCACATAGGGGAAAAGCAGCCCGGGAAGAAAACCAAACATGAGAGGAGAGGCTAGACCTCAGTCTGAACTCTCGGCTGGTTCTCCGAGGATCCCCAGAGTGTGCAGGCACCCTCACCTGAGGCTCAATGTGCAACAACCCACTTCCTGATGAATCCAGGCCTCGGAGCAAGAGCCTGGAGGCCAGGTGTCCTCCACCCCGGGGCCTGCTGAACAAGAGGATCTGCCGGGACACCAGTGATATTAGGCTTCAGCTCTGAAGCACAGGTCATCTTTATGCAGAAGAACGGGAGGACACACGTAAACACACACAGAGAAGGAGGGAGAAGAAAGGCGCTCCCTGCCAAAGCCTTGTAGAGGGGAAGGAGCATGGATCTGTTCCTTTCCCTCTGCAGCCACTGCTCTGTCCCCTGCTGGACATGCACTGGAGGCAGGAACTAAGGCCGGGGCCTGCAGAGGGAGATTAAAGCACTATGCCCAAGTCGTTTCTGCCATCTTCCCTGACTGCCCTGGGAGAGACTAAGAACCACCTTCCCAAAACACCAGAGACCCTGTCCCACAGTCCCTAGTGCCTGGGAGAGAAGCAGGACCCCTGCCTGGCACCCCAGGACTCCACAGGTACCCAGCCACGCTTTTCCAAGCTCTGCCCCCTCAACTCCCAGGCACAGAAATGCCCCTACCCTTCCACTCCAAACACCATTCCAGGCAAGAAAGGCACCACAAAACTTCAGAGCCCGTCAGTCAAGCCAGCAAACAAACTGTCATTACTAGAGTGTACATGCAGGCAGTTCAGAGGACCAGAGGGATCTCCTTGACCGGGACAAGGACGGAGTCCCCCTCTCCCCGGAGGAGGTTCTGCCCGACCTGTGTCCCAAAGGGACAGACAGGGCAAAAGAGGGCAGGAAGGGAGCTGCAAGCACCAAGGGAAGAAGGAGGAGAAATATGACTCCCAGGGAAAAGGAATGGTCTGTGTGTGTGAAAGGTGATGAGGCCCGAAGGCTGCCAGGAACCAGGTCTATGAAGGGCCCTCTATGGCAGGTATGAAAATTGGACGTTATCCTACATGTGGGAGTGGCCACTCATGATTTTAGGCAGGAATAGCACGAGGTTTCCACTGAAGAGCTCATTCTGAAACAGGTGCAGACGGGCTGGGGCAGGAGAGGTGAGTCAGCAGCAGGGAGACCCGTTAGGAAGGAGGCTGCTGCAGGAAGGCATAACCGGGCCTGGGCGAAGGCAAAGGCAACAGCAGCACAGGACAGCGCTGGGCGGGCCTCAGAAGACTCAGCGGCACAATCAATGAAGGTGAGGGGTGGTCACGCGCAGTAGTGCTCTGGCCTTGTTCAGGAAGCAGGTGCACAAGCATGCAAGGGAAATCAAATGTGCTAGGTGCTGTGATGGCGACCCAGGGAGTGGTGTGGGTGATGGGGTCATCAATCCGAGAGAGAAAAGAGCAACAGCCCAGGGCCTGGGAAGGCGGGGAGAGAAGACTGAAAAGGAGCAAAGTCCCCCATTTCCCCCTCCCCCAAGGCAGCCAGGGGAGGAGCACTCCAGGGAGGAACAGCCAAGCTGGGACCAGCACGTGGGCTGCACAGGGGCAGTGGTCTTAAGATTATTTTTTCTGATGGGTCCCAGGTGGCTGGAAGGGTGCTTAGCACACAGTGGGGCCTCAATAAGTATTTGTGGAACGAATGACGGCATGAAGAGTCCACCAGATTCAGGAACCAAAGGTCCTTTGGGGACCTTGCTAATGAAACACTGGAGGAAAGGAGAAAGCAGAAGCTGGTGGACATGGTGAATTGGCAGAGTGGAGACCGAGGACCGGACTGCTGGTCTGGGTGGCCGAGATCTTGAGTGGGTGGGAGGTGAGGGAGAAAAATGGTTGGGTATAAAGGAAAGTAAGGGGGGAACCAGAGAGAAATACTTCAAGTCAGGGGATATTTCTTCAGGAAGTGAGATCCAGGACCACAGGAGAGGGGTGCCGGGGGGAGGGGGGGCACTGGCCCTGGCAGCTCCCCTGTAGGGCCCCTGCCTCCCGCTCCACAAGGTCTCTGCTCCCTCCGACGTTCTGACACTTGTCCAGATACAGAGAAGATGCTCCATTCATCCCTCTGGAATTGATGTGATTCCGAGGAGGAAAACAGGAAGTTGAAGAGGAAAAGGAAGGACTTGGGGAGAGAGGCAAAAACAAAATTAACATCCTCCCTGCCCCACTTATATTCGCAACAGGGCTAGGAAATGTTTCTGCTACCTATTGCGTGAATTCTTCTGAACCAGTGCCACGCTGCCACCCTCAGCACGACTTTACCCCCATTCACGTCCCAAGAGGGCTTGTCAAGAGGATGGCTATTCTGCAGGTTCCAAGGCGGGACACTGTCAGAGTGCCAGCCAGAAGGTCACCAGGAGACCTCCAGCTTCCTGTCAGTCTGTTAGCCTTTCCTGTCTCTGGTTGAACTGATGGGGTTCGGAATCAGAGCCCGCAGACACACAGATAAGCACCTGGCCATGGACCAGGGTGCACGGGCAAGGCCTGCAGTGACTGCCTCTGCCTGGATCTTACAATGGCCACACCGGGTTTCAGACAGATGTGTCAGGGAAAGCATTAGATGTGTGTGTATGTGTGCATGCACGTGTGGATGCGAATGTACAAAGCTGGCTGGTAAGACACTTTCACACCCCAGAAACATGTCTCTGAAAAAACAATTAAAAAATATATAAAATAAATTCTTCAATCACAAAATAGTTACTGAGCACATGCTCTGGGCAAGGCACAATGCTACAGGACATGCCCAAAATTATAAGATCCACTTCCTTCTCTCAAAGGCTCGGACACCAAATTCAGGAGCTAAGCCACCCATGCAGTCCAGCTTCCTGATTTCAGAAATGATAAAACTAGCCCTAGCCGGTTTGGCTCAGTGGATAGAGCGTCAGCCTGGGAACTGAAAGGTCCCAGGTTCGATTCCGGTCAAGGGCACATGCCCAGGTTGTGGGCTTGATCCCCAGTGAAAACTTGCAGGAGGCAGCCAATCCATGATTCTTTCTCATCATGGATGTTTCTATCTCTCTCGCTCTCTTCCTTCCTCTCTGAAATCAATAAAAATATATTAAAAAAAAAAAGAAATGATAAAACTAACACCCTTTATTGAACGCTGACTGCGAGCCAGGCAAGGTTGCAGAACTTCATATGATTAACTCATGGTACCCCAATGATCCTGTAAGGAACAACTAATGTGAGCGATCTTATTAACTGCCAGGCACTGTACTAAACACCAAAAAAGATGCCATCGTTTAACCTCCAACTCTAGAAGCAACTACTACTGCTATTTACTGACTCCTACCATGTGCCAGAAATTGCTCTAAATACTTACGGAAACTACCTCATTTAATCCTTTCAGAGGCCCACCGTATAGAACAAGTGAGGTTCAGAAAGCTTAAGACACTTGCCCCTAGGCACACAGCCAAAGGGCCCCAGAAGTGAGATGACCTCACAACCCATTGGCCCATGAAATCATGTGGTCTGGCCTTGCCAAGCCAATGGCAGGCGGAACTCGAAATTCAATAAATTTAGGAGCTTCTTCCATAGCAATGTAAATTTATATTAAGTGAATTATATTAAGCGAATGTTATAAATATCCAAATAGCCCTTGGCCGAAAAAAGGTTCCCCACCCCTGATAAGGGACAAGAGGTTAGTGCTCCTCACTAAATAATCAGGTATTACATGTTTTAAAAGTTCTCTCGGCATACAGGTTGAAAATCCCTGGTCTAGCTTAATGAAGTCATGGCAACTTTGGGGGACTATCCATTGTGTGGGCCAACTTTAGATCTCAGCTGTCTCCATTTGTTTCAAACAAGCTAGTCTAAAATGGGAAGAGGAAACCAAATCCAGCCTTCAGACCCCTTAAAGCTTTTATTCATTCATCCATTCATTCGATTGTTCTAAAAGCTACTGGGCCCCAAAGTCAACTGTCTTTGTCTCCCGTGTTCATGGAGATGTCCTCAATTCCAGCAGAGTGTACATTTCAAACCTGCTCCCAAAACGATTGGAGCCCAGATACAGAAACAACTGCTTCATGCAAATATAAGAGGCAATTCTGGTATTGCTACAGCTATAAAAATGCAAAGTTTTTCTATCTAGCCACAAAACTCTAAAAGCTGCCCTATAGTTCATAACTTACCAATTAAATTTGACCAGTTACCTAATGGACAAGTCAGTCTAAGCTCCTTCAATAGAAGCTGTCAAGAAAGTAATTTCCTGTTGGATACAGACATTCAAAGACTAGTGGTAATTGGACACGGTGATTAGAATCCCATTTATGCTACACTAGGAACCCGACTTGGTCCCCGAGGGCTGAGTGTGCAAAGCACTAGGGTAGGAGAAGGAAATGGGTTTAAGTGGCCCTTGAGTATGATGTGAACTAGCCCCAAAAGATGGAAGTGGAGGCATTTAATGTGCTGTCACTTTTAAGAAGCAAGGGTGATCCTTATCTCACCAGAGATCAAGGCAATAAGTAGCTTAAAGCAGCTGTATTACACTATTTGGCTTATTGCAATCAGGAAACATCTGTCTAAAAAGCCAGAGTTTGTAGTATTTCAGAAGCACCGGTCTCACTGTGCCACCCTTTCCGATGGCCTGTGGGTGTGAATGAGGCAGGATTCAAAGAGGAGATAGAACAGAATCTGTAAGGCTACTGAGCTGGACAATTCTCCACTTGCCCCTCCAAGCCCATTCTCTGCCCTGCTCTGTGTCCCAGAGCACAGAGTGGATGGCCTTTATGGATGTTCTTTATGGGGAACATTAATGGGCTTCCTGACCCTGGCTCCACCTGAATCTGATGGTGATAAGACAGCACAGGAGGGTGTTCTCACCGGCGCCGCCCTGCTGGGCAGATGTGGCAGGGACTGGATCCTACCAAGGGTCCTCTCCTCTCCTTTGGCTACAGCTCGCTTGCATTATCTCACCCTTATCCCCTCTCCCTCACCCTCTCTCTCCATGACCTCTTAAGAAATTCTTAATCTACTCCATCCCCATCCCTTCAGGCTTCGGGCTATAGCCCCACTTTTGCAAGAGGTGGGGTGTTTTACCACCCCGGGTCTGTTTCCCCTGCTCCTGTCTCTACCCCTGTTCATACTGCCTTCAGCAACCTTTCCTGAATGACCCCATCTGTTTCTTGTGGGACCCTGACTCAGGCAGCTGTGCTCCTCAAATAAAAGGCTTGATACTACCACCACCTGATAATAACTAACCTGGTCTCTACAACCACTGGCAACAGGCCACTCCAAGTCGGCAAAGGTCCTCCCCTGCGTACTGAGGAACCAGTGGGAGGCGGACAGACAGCCACTTCCTAAGGGCCCGCTGCGTTCCTAACGACCCACGGTGCTGACACTAGGATCAGAACAGGCTTGCTTTGTGCAGGATACCCTGGGACTGGCTTCTCACAAACTCGGACCTAGACAAACCCCCCGCTACGGGCTAGTGACCACCTGTCCCAGTGTGTCAGGAGCCTCTGCTGAGGACAGAGTTGGGGGACACAGACCCTTGAGGACACCAGGGACCTGAGGCTGCAATAATGAATCCCAGGCGTGGCCTCGTGAACATCCAGCCACACAGCTTTTAGTTCTGATCTTGAAAGAGCAATACCCACTACGAGTGGGGTCTAACTTTATACTGATAAATAATGTTTTTAAATAATATCCCATCTGCTCTAGTGAAGCGAAAGGTCCTTGCTCTGTGCTCGGAGCGCTGCAGAAAGGGTTACTTGGGTGGAAAGGATGAGCCAGGGAGTCCCTCGCCCAGTACTCCTGGGACACAAAGAGATTCTTTTACCTTTTATTTTCTCAGGATGGAGCAGGAATTGGAGTGAGGGTGGGCATGAGGGGGAGAGTGAATGAGGGAGGGGGGAGAGTCCAAAAACAAACGGGCCACTTATCTCTGGGATGTCTTTCTACCTTTTCCTACAGCTGAGTAGCCTGGGGGCGGGTTGTCTGCAAAGCTTCCCGCCCGTGTAAACACTCCGGCACCAGCTGGGGTTTGGAATCTGCTGAGTCTCTGCCAGCTGGGGACCTGGAGATGGGTCAGATTAAAGGCATGCGTAATGAGGGAGGGGGTGGGAGACAGAGGCTGTATTTACACAGAGGGGGGTCTGCAGGGGTCAGTAAGGCGCTGGCCTCTGGAAGTGGAAAAATATGAAGGGAAGAGGAAAGAGTTTCACTGTGCCCAAGCACCACGCCCCACCCAAATGGCCCAAGGCTGTTAAACTCATTTATTTTTTTCCTTTAAAAAACTGGCTTCTTTGTCCCCATCTCAGTCCCCCTGCACTCCCACCCCCACGTCCCCCAAAGCAATTACACACAGCCCTTTGAAAGTTTCGCAGCTGGCTGCTCGAGAAGGCTCAGCGTGATCAGACGGCACGGACACTCAATCCTCTGCAATCCCAATTTGGGAACGTTAACACGGAAACCCAAGCCACGTGCTGACAAGCAGGCCCTGGGCCACGTTCAGCCCCAGACTGAGGCCAAGGGCGGGGAGAGCACAGATAGCCAGCAGTCCCAGGCAGCCATCCTGGCCTCCAGCCCTACAGACAGACTTCAGGCTCTCCAGGCAAAGCGCAGAGGGCAAGGATTCAGAGGAGACAGCCCGCTGGACAAGACCACCAGCCATTAGGCCCCTCTGCAGCCCTGTAGAGGGCCAGGGACAGGATTGGGGTGGGAGGGGATTGGGGGACAAGAAAAGAATGAAGTCAAAAGTCCTGAGGGCACTGGTGGCCACACCTGCAAGGGAAGCCACCTGCAGCCCTAGTGAAGCACCTGTCATAACTGAACCCCAGATGCTATGTATACCACTGAGAAGAGGAAGCAGGCAGCGGTGAAGAGCAAATGGAGAAAAGCACTGGTGGGGGCAGGAGACCTGTCCTTGGGCAGCTCAGCCACAAACCAGATGTGGAGCCTCACCTCCTGCCGTCTCCGTCACTACGCCTCACCTTTTCAGAGGGTCTTTTCAAGTCCCTTTGCCTCCATGAGTCTTCCACACACTTCCAGGACAGGGATTCACCTACAGGTGCAGGGTTCAGGTCTGGCCCTTCTCGCCTCTTAGAAATCCCTGCCACAATGGGTGTCTATTTCAGTGACACTCAGATCTATTCCTCTTACTCACATCTTTGTCCTGGGGGCCAGTCCTGCATCTTCATCTAGATAGCACATCAACTCCCATTCCACATGCCAAATATCACTTTGCAATGAAAAAATTACATTCTGGGGGTAACATTAGCTAATCCTATCCTATCCTTATATAATAAAAGGCTAATACGCAAATCAACCAAATGATGGAACGACCAGTTGCTATGACGTGCACTGACCACTAGGGGACAGACGCTCAACACAGGAGCTGCCCCTGGTGGTCAGTGCACTCCCACAGGGGCTCTCCCGCCTCTGTGGCAGTGCTAAGGATGTCCGACTGACAGCTTAGGCCCGTTCCCCTTGGGCCTAAGCCATCAGTCGGACATCCCCCAAGGACTCCCAGACCGTGAGAGGGTGCAAGCTGGGTTGAGGGCCCCCCCACTCAGTGCACAAATTTTGTGCACCAGGACTCTAGTATCATTATATAAGCAAACCTTGTGTCTTTATTACAAAAGCTGGATCCCTTCTCGGCCTTTTGGCTAAGATCAAGTGTATTACAAAAGCTGGGGCCAGGAGACAGACCTATTTTTGTCCCTGTCCCAGGCTGAAGTCAAGGACTCCCCACCTTCCTGTATAGCCACCTGTTGGCTTTTTCCTTTATTATGTTACTAAATCCATTATTTCCCCTCTCAGAGCTATTACAGAGCTTCACACCATCATCTCTCAGCAGCCCATGAAGAGGCTTCTAGCTAGATTATCTGCCTCGGAAGTCAACTCTCCTTCCTCCCCTCCAACCATCCTAGACAGGATAGCCAGGTTATTGGTAAAATAAGCAGACAACCCCTTAATGGATCCACATTGCTTACAGGATACTTTCTCTTTAATCTGACACTACCAAACCTCCACCCTCTCCACCCATGATTATCACAACTCCCAAAGAAACTCCGTACCACAGCCCTGGATGTTCTAAAGGATATTCTAGAATATTATCCCATGAAATGCTCTCCAAGGTCAACAAATGTGTTTGGTGCAGATATACAATATACATTACTACCATATTAAAGGCTCTGACAAGTCCTGCAGTAAAGAAACCTATTTCCCAAGCCTATCTGGCCCAAGAACTTTTGTAGCATTTCATCTATTAACTACTTTCTTAGAACTTCTGAACACCTTTTCTTGCCTGGAACAACAGCCCTCTGGTCTGCCTTCATTTGTGTCTCTAACTTGACTTTCCTTCAAGGGCCAGCTCTGACCTTACTCCTCTGGAAGCCTTCTCCCCCATCCCATCATCTGCACTCATGCTGCTTCCTTCCCTCACACCTGAAGCAGCCACTACCTGTACCTCCTTGCTGAGAGGCAGGAGAGTACAATGGCTATGAGCCTAGATTTTGAATTCAGAAAAACCTGTGTTAAAATCCCTCACTGAATCTGAGATGGAGTTGTTCAGCTTGCTCGGTATAGAGACAGATAACAGCCTATTGAAGAAGGCTGCTGAGGGGATTAGAAGGTCAAGTCTAGAACAAGGCCTGGTACATCCCGGTACTCAATAAGTAACAATTAGTCGTTTTTCTTCTTATTTTTAATCTTGGCTTTGTCATGTATCATTTCCTGTGTATCTTCCAGGTGGGAAGCCACGGGAGGCCCCCTCTGTCCCATCCCTCCCCTCTCCACCTCCATAAATCCAGGAGCAACAGCTTCACCTTCCACCAGACAGCAGGCAAGTGCACAGCCCGAGCAGGAAAGCAGGGCCACCTGCCCAACGCATCAGCACTGAGCAACAGGCTGTCGGCCCCAAGGCGATGCACGGCGGTCAAGTCCTCTAACTTCACAGAAGGTTCCAGATGTTACCATCCTGCCCTATCCCCATCCCTGCTTACTGCACCCCTGGAAGGGTAGGGAGACCCTGTGGAGCCCAAGTGGATAGGTCTCACCCAAAAGCAGACTGGGCGGCCCACTTCCACAGCCCACAACGGGGCAACAGTGGGCTGCTGTGTCAGTTCTGACACTTGACATTTCCAGCTGCTGTTTCTAAAGCTTACATTTTTACTGTCTCATTCGTGTGACTTCCTCAGTTACTATCTGGAACTGAGAAGTTTCATTTCCACTTCTAGTCAATCCCGACTTGCGTTTTTCTTAATGCTGTTTGTATAGCCTTCTCTGGTTTAAAATAGACCCATTTCACCCTGTGAGCTATTCTTCAAAAGGCTTCTGAAAAGCTTTTATGTGTCGTAGGTGGCAGTGACATCTCTAGCACCAAGGGCAAGGACTTACCTCACCAGCATCTCCCGGGCGCTCTGCCGCTCCCCCTCCTCCTGCTCCTGGTCCTCTCTCCCGCATCCCAACTCCACTCCATGCTCCAGCTTCTCCCCCTCACTCCATCCACCTCTCCTGCTCTCCACACATCCTGTCACTACCCCAAGCCCTCCCTCTTTCCATTTCCAAAATGAAAACAGCTTTAACGTGCCTTTTCTGATCATCAAAATGCTGTACATTTCGTTAAATACACACCACAGCGCGCGCGTACGCACGCGCGCGTGCACACACACACACACACAAACACAATAAGTGCATGGAGAAAAAAAAATTATTTGAAATTCTACCACACAGAGAAAAACACTGATCTATATGTTGATGATTATCCTCAGAGATACCTTTTTATAAAAACAAAGCAAATCCAAACTTTTACAGAAAAAGGCCCACCACAATATATAATTCTGTAATCTACTTTTTTTTAAAAAAAGCTACGACCATATGATTTGGACGTCATCTATGACAGTGCATACGGAATTATGTTACCACTTTAAACTGACCTAACAAATCCTCTAACAGTAGGCATTTAGGAATAACAACCTCATCTTTTTAAAATACTAGCATCTCAAAATATTTGGATGTAATATTGAGTGGGGAGAAAAAGCAGAATTTGGTCTGTGCATTTTTATTACAATCATGAAAAACCATAATGACCAGGCAAAAGAACAGAGTAGACATTAAGCCAGTGCTAAGCGGAAGAGCCTGAAAGAAGTCTATTTATAAAAGTGGTGTTCAAACAGCAAAGAAAGTCCTTCAACAAAAACTAACCTGTAAGATGCAAAAATCCCCATTATTTTAAAAAATGCAATGACAGTGAGGTCAGGGTAAAACATTTCAAGCGGTTGATCTTCACTTACTTTAACTTCACAGTTTTCTTCCAAGTGGGGAAGGGAGACAGCAGTACTGAAGCCATTTGGTCTTTGAGACAGGGAACCGGTGAGAGGCACCTGAGGGTGGGCATTCATGGGGAGAACCGTGGGCAGGGCTCAGGCTCCAAGCTCACCCAGGAGAAGTCTTCAGCAAACGAACTCAACCTGCACTTCGCTTAATGGTCTTGGTGGCCCAGACACAATGTTTGAGTGTAAAAGGTGTACCTGGTGCGAGATGGATATACAGACTCCATAGAAGTATAGCATGAAAATGAGAGGCACAGAAAAAATGGCAGCCTAATGATGGCTGCGATAGTCATGCAATTAATTCATTAACATTCATGAGTATCTAACATCGATGGAGTCCTTACGGGATGTCAAGCTCTGTGGAAAGTGAAGTACATGCATTATCACTGGATCCTTCCAAAAACTCAATGAAAAACGCACAACTGTTTTTATTCCCATTTTGCTGAGCAAATAACTTGGGGCACGGCTACCTAGTGAGGATCTATAAGATACATATCTGCAATCAGGCAAACCGAATTCCAAGCCTGCTCCCAGCCCGTACCCGCTTCCCGGGACTTATGAGCCCGGCACACTCTGGCACCGGGAGATGGAGAATCAGGGTACACATCCAGATGACTAAGGCCTCAAGTCTGCAGTCTGTTTTTCAGGGGAAAGAGAGCCTGCGAGTTAATCATCATAATAAGCCGTCTTCTCTATAAGGAGCTCTATGTACTGCACAAGAATGCCACGGCTGTCTTCCACTTTCAAGAGGTCTCCATGGAAATGCAGAAAACCAAGTGCGACAGGGAGCCGGTCCTCTCCAGTCTGTTCAGTTTTACATATGCCCCTAGCCGGGACTTCAGCCACGTCACCATGGTCGTTTTCTTAGAAGTAAAACGGACCAAAGGCACTTAGGAAGCATCACAGAAGGAAGGCATTCCTGGAGGAAGCCGAGCTCGCAGGCTCAAGCACAGTATATTTAGCTTAAACATGACGAGTGGAAGGTCTAGGATACTATATTTGGGCAAACGGTTGATTTGGGGTTTGGTGAAGTCCTGGGTTTGGCAGCAGCACCCGTTTCCCACCCTGCCCCCGCCCCAGGCCACGTGGGCATGGCTACAGAGCTTGGCTCTCACATGGGCAAAATCCATCGACTTCTCCCTGGGCCGGAGAGCAGAGGTGGCACAACTACTCCAGGGAGTGACAGGGTGAGGAACAAGCAGCGAGAAGCCAACAAGAAGCAAAAGAGAAGGAGCCCTAGCATGGGTGGTGACGGTGTCCCATCTGGAGGGCAGAAGTCCCCCTGGGCTCCAGGCCCGTGAGGGGCACCTCACCACAACTCAGGCCACGCTGACGTAACCACTGATTTTCTTATCCATCCTGCCTGTCAGCCTGAGCAGGGAGCATACATTAATCATCTCCAGGACCCATGGAGGGCATTCAATACATGTTTATGGAATGAATTTAAAAGAGTTCTGGAGATTGATCGCAGGAATAATGTGAATGTACTTGATAGTACTGAACTGTACACTTAAAAATGGTTACAATACTAAATTTTATGTTATGTATATTTCACTACACTCAAAAAAATAGGACATATTACAGGGGGGGAAAGGTGGTACCACTTGGAAACTTCTAATGTTCACTATGTGAAATTTGGTGAAGTATGGGTTGAGTAATTTGCATGTAAGAACTGTGGGGCCCCGGCTGGTGTGGCTCAGTGATTGAGCATATCGACCCATAAACCACGAGGTCATCGGTTTGATTCCTGTTCAGGGCACATGCCGGGGTTCCGGGCTTGATCCTCAGTACGGGGCGTGCAGGAGGCAGCCTATCCATGCTGTTTCTCTCTCATTGATATTTATCCCTCTCTCTAAAGATCAATAAAAACATATTTTTTTAAAAAAGAAGTGTGGGGAAGGGCTGAATTATGAAACTGTTATCAATAGTGAACCATGACTGAGATAAGTCATAGAGATGGCGAATATGATAGTAGGTTTTTCCAGGTAGAACTTAGCAAAGTAACTTCTAGAAAGTCTTCTCTTCCAGGAAGAGCCAGAAAAATGTGTAGATGGTTAGACATAAGGCCCCAAATCCACCCAGGAAACTCCACCCAATAGTTCCAACAAGTACAACCTTCCTCACAGTCTTCCAACCTGAGCCTTAGGGCCCACACTCTTACACTCTTACCTACAAAAGGGGAGACAGGAAGCTGTTCGGGACCCCACCTTCACTCGCGCCTCCTTATATAAGCACGGAGGTTGCATTTCACAAAGTGAGATCTGTGGGATGTTACTAATACCCTTGAAAGAGATGGTCAGATAAATCTGAGAAACAGTGGACACTACCATGGTAAATTTACATGATCTTCAAGAAAGGGGGCGTGGTAGGAAGTTTCACATACCGTTCTGACTCAGAGCTTCCCAGCCTCCCATTACCACCTGGGATGTCCACTGCCTGGAACTTAGCTCAGGAAACAATGTAATGGACATGACGAATTACTTGGAATATCCTGAGTTCAGATTCTGGCTCCCCAATTTATTAGTGGTGTGATCTTGGGCAAGATATTTGAATTCTTCAGGCCTTAGTCTTCCTCCCATTAAAATGGAGTACAGGACTCAGACTCTGAAGTCAGACAGGCTTTGAGTCCTGCCTCTGGCATTTGTAAGAGCAAGGGGAGCCTGGTCAGATTAGTCTTTCGACATCTCAGCTCTCTCCGCTGTAAAATGGGAGTAATCATCGTATCTATCCCACTGTGAGGACTGCAAGAGAGAATATAGGTCAAGTGTTCATTACAGTGCTCTGCATCAGGTAAGAACGCAATACACGTGTTCTCTTTCACTCTATAAACTCTGAAGTGCAGTATGAATGTTACAATCCTTTAAGGTCCAAGCCAAGACCCACTCTTCTTTCATGAGCTTCCCCAAAAGCTCTCTCACCTCTGGGCTTACACAGCTTGGAAGATTTCTATATTGTCCATAAAGTTATTTGGCCTTTAGTCATGTGCTGATATGTAGTATTAAATCCCGTGTTGGTATCTAGTGATTCAGATACAATTCTTATCTCACATTCCTTATTTTCCGAAACAGAATTGGGGGACCTAAGTGAATTTAAATGCTATGCTGACCTAGTGTAAAAATGTTTAAGGGGAACATAAGATGTTGAAAGCTAAAGCCTACCTCCTAGAAACAATGCTGACGGGCTGCTGTGATCCTCCCAGGTTTTGCCTGAGCGTATACAAATAAATGTTTTCATTAAAATGGGCTCGTCCCATACATACTAATCTATAACCTCTTTTTCTCTCAGACATCAGTTTCTGTCAATACATATTGACTTGATCCTCTCTTCAACTGCTCTAAAGTACTGTACTGTGTGGTTATACCATACTTAGTTGGTTTAATACAGATTGATATTTAGGCTGTTTCAAAGGAATAACAACTTCAGGGCAAAAGCTGTGTCCTGGGTATTCTGGCATCTCCACAGAGCTAGATAGTGCCCGTGGTAAAAATTCAGTAAATTCTGTTGCGTAAACTCTGACAATGTTGACCTCTAAATCACAGGTGATTATCAGGCCACCGTCTCCAGAGCCAGCACTGTTGTGCGAAGCCTGGATAATGAAGAGCAATATTGGCATTGCTGACGCTGAGATATAAGTCTCAGATCAAAAAGACAAACTGTTTGATATTGTTTCAATGCTGGCTCCTTTCCCATATTAAAAATGCTGGGTGGCCCAGCAATTCTATTCACAGGTAGAATTGAAAATATTATGTCCACATGAAAGTGTGCACGTGAATGTTCACAGCTGTGTCACTCATGTAGTGAGGCGGAAGCAACCCGGATGTCAGTCAGCTGGTGAATGGGTCAACAAACCGGGGCATTGCATGCAGTGGGATATTACTCTGTCATAAAGAGGAATGAAGCACGTATATGCTACGACACGGATGACCCTTAGAAACATTATGCCAAGTGAAAGGAGGCCGTCACAAAAGTCCACACATTTTATGATTCTATTTACCTGAAATGTCCATAATAGGCAGATCCAAAGAGACAGAAAGGAGATTAGTGGTTGGGGAGTGGGGGAGCAATGGGAAGTGACTGCTGACTGGTTTCTTGGGGGGAAGGGGGATGATGGAAATGTTCTGGAATTATATTAAAAACCACTGAAATGTATACTCTAAGTGGTGAGTTTTATCATGGATGAATTATTTGTCAGTTAAATGTGGAAAAATTGTCAGTTAGCAATTCTACTTTACCACTAATTTACTAAAAGAGTATGACAAGAGAACTGCCAGAAGGCCAAGGGCGGTGCCGGAGACACATGGTGAGCAAGATCTTCCCTGCCCTAGGTCAAGCCATGAAGAGTGACACGGCCACACCCCACTGAGGTGGGGGCACTAAGAATTGTGTCAGGGAAGCGCAGGGAATCCGGGGTGCTGAGGCAGAGTCAGTACTGTCTAGCGGCAAAGAAGGCTTTCCAGAAAAAGTGGTCTGTGACCCGAGGAACGAGGAGCAGCGACCAAGGGAAAAACGGGCAAGTGTCCCGAAGGAAGGATTTGCATGAGAGAAACATCATGGAGGGGCTGAAAGATAACCAATCCATGGGGAAGAGCCCAGGTATCCAAACGTGCCAACAATGTCATTTTAAACGTCCAGCAAGTATTGGACTCCTACTGCATGGGGCACCGTGCTAGATGCTGAGAACCCAACGGCTCAATGCAGACGATGTACAGCTTTCAGTATACAAGTGTGTATCTTCATGGATGCATGACAAATAGTCCACGGCTAACTGACTGCTTGGTTTCAACATGGCCTTTTAAAAGGACAAAGACAATTTGTCAATATCTATCAAAAATACAAAGGCACTTACGCTTGGGCCCAATCATCCTGACCTTTTGGGAAAATACGCTACAAGGTACGCCTGCATAGGTACAAGTGGTGCACACACCAAGCTATTCGTCATAGCACTGTTTGTAAGAGCAAAACACTGAAACAGCCCAAGAGTTCATCGAAGGGGACTGCTTAAGTGAATCACAGTGAACCTCCACAATGGGAGACTATGCAACCTTGACACAAACGAGGACCTTCTGTGTACTGACATGGGAAGATCTCTGGGATGCTTTGTTAACCGAAAAAGGCAAGGTGCTGAACAGTGTAGATAATACTTCACTTGGCTAAGAAAGGGGGCAGGAATACACACACACACACACACACACACACACACACACACACACACACGTGTGTATGTAAAATCCATCATATATTTATAGCTGCTTGTATTTTCATAAATAAACCCAAGAAAGATGGAAAAAAAAGTTAATAAAAGTGGTTATGGGGGGCAGGTGAGGGGTGCTCGATGAGAAGAGCTGGGGAGGGAACAATTCTCAGTGTGTTCTTTTTATATGTTTTGATTTTTGAACAATGTGACTATACTGGCAAAGATTACCTATTCAAAAAACTTATTTTTTAAGCTTTAAAAGGCTGAGATAATGGGTTCTCTATCTGCATGCACATGCTAAAAAGGCCAGCATTCCTAATGTGCTCACAAGCATCTCTTACTGGTTACCTGAGAGCCCAGAAGAGATGTGTATAGAAAGCCTGCAAATGGCCAGCAGCAGCAGCAGCAGCAGAAAGGTGACTCAAGACACACACTCTCCTGTGTGTCCACTGGACTATCCTCGATCATTTCATACCAGCTATGTGTCGGGCTCCGAGAGGATGATACCACGAAAATGGGAAGCACCCCTTCCTTTGGGAGGGCCCACAGCAAGTGCAAGGAGCCAGCCTCGGCCCTAGTGCCTGTGGCCTTCCTAGTACAAATCTAATCGAGTCAGTCCTGCGCTCAGAAATTTTCAAGGGCTCCTGACTGCCGAAGCTTAGGAACAAATCCAAACTTTTGAAATTGGGCTTCCATGGCCCCAACCCTTCCTGACATTCAGGATTCAATTTCCATCGCTTTCTTCCTTAAACCTACCACCCCTTCACCCTCTACTTTGACAACACGGCGCCACATACTGCACACACCACACACACACATCTCTGTCCTTTACACATGTTCTCTCACTGCACACTGGCCTGGCCAGTTGCCCTCAGGGCCAGTCCCAGCCCAAAGGCCTCCTTTTTAAAATGAACTGCCCCTAAGGCCCCGGGGGGGGGGGGAGGGGGGATACGCTCCCTTCCCTGACCCTCACACTGCACCTCCTACACATAAGAGCAGCAATGACACTGTCACCTCCCCAAGGACTCTGGGCTCCGTGATGGCAGGATCTTCCCCTTTTCATCCTTTATCCTAGCCCCAAGAACAGTGCTTGGCAAAGAGCAAATGCTCAGTCTAAGTCTGGCTCAATGAATAAACAAGAGACACACAGAGGCAGACAGAAAGCAGGGATGAACTCTGTTTGGAAAGAAGAGGCAGGGAAAGCATTCTGAGCAGGTGGTGCCTATATGGAAGGGGTGCTTCTATGAAACGAGAAGGTAGATGGAAAAGGGAAAGCCTTGGGGGTGGGGCATGGACAACAGCGGGAGGCAAGAAAGAGGAGGGAAGGGTCAGGAACCACAGGTAGATGGTTTGTGATGAGGGGTCAGGACAAAGGGCAGGGCCTGAGTCAGGTGCAGATGACCATGCCTGGTCGGGCTGAGGGGAGCCTTGAATGTCATGCTGGGCGGCCCAGACTGTAGGTGGGCAGCTTGGAAGGATCTGAAGTCAGGGAGACCCATGCTCAGTTCTGTGTCTGTGGGCAGTCACTGGTAGCTATGGGGGAGAGGGACTAGAGAGAGGCAAGAGGCTGAGGACCAGGCTACGATCCACCATAACTGTTCAGGTGGGACACAGCAACCAGATGTGAGGGACGAGGCAAGGGATACTGTGGGTTTCTATTCTGATGGTGCACTTGTTTTATTCCTTCTTCTGGAGACGATGCAAACTACAGTCACTCACAGGGGCAGAGGGTGTCTAATGAAATCGTGGCTTATCACCAGCAGGACTTGGTATGAGGACCCCCTCGCCTCAGCTGGTTTTGCTCAGGGGATAGAGTGTAAGCCTGAAGACTCAAGGGTCCCGGATTTGATTCCAGCCAAGGGCACATGCCAGGTTGTGGGCTCGAATCCCAGTAGGAGGCGTACAGGAGGCAGCCAATCAATGATTCTCTTTCGTCATTTATGTTTCTATCTCTCTCTCCATCTCCCTCCCTCTCTGAAATCAATAAAAATATATATTTTTTTAAAAAGACCCCCTAGGCATCCAGCAAGGATGCTAGAAATCAGCCAAGGGGAAACCTCACTGCATCTGTTTCCAGGGATTTGCCAGAAGTTTAGAGACAAAAGCACATGAGAAATCAGCTAGTTCACATTTTGTCAAGCACACCTCAAAAAATTCTTTACGGACACCCCTGTCGGGCACTCCCTGACAAAATATGGGTAGTCCCTAGCACATAGTGAGGGCTTGCTAATTTTGTAATAATTGCTACACAGGCCATAGCAGGGAGGCAAGAAAGAGGAGGGAAGGTTCAGGAACCACCTACATGACTCTGTCCACCAGCCAATCCCTGGGGTCCCTCCTCATCCCCGCCTACCCCTAGAAAGGCCTCCAGGAAAGAAGGGCCCCCTCCCCCACCTCCTCTGAACACTGAAACCAAACCAGCTTCCTCAGGTAAGACCACGGTACTTGGATACAAGCCTCTACATTGGCATATATACATATATATTTTTTTTGAGTGGCCAGATTATTATGACCGGCCAGATTATTATGACCACCCCATCAGTACTTCGTTGGGCCACCTTTTGCCTTCAATACTGCGGCAATTCTTGGCATCGACTCCATGAGATGTTGAAAGGTGATGCGAGGAATCTGACACCATGCCTGATGAATAGCACTGTCCAGTTCTGTGAGATTTGATGGTTGTGAAACCAGCTGCCTGATGGCTCTTTTAACTTTGTCCCACAAATGCTTAATTGGATTGAGATCTGGTGATTGTGGGGGCCACCTAAGCAAGGTAAAGTCTCCCTCATGTTCTTGAAACCACTCCTGCACAATACGAGCACCGTGGCATGGTGCATTGTCTTGTTGGAAGAAGCCATCTCCATTGGGATACGCCATCAACATGATAGGATGAACTTGATCAGCAATGATACTTAGGTATGTTGTGCTATTCAGACGTTTATAATGATCTGGCCCTCTAGCAACTTCAGCGCGAAATTATAGGTAATTTGCCTACAAATGTCAGGTGGTCATAATAATCTGGCCACTGTGTGTGTGTGTGTGTGTGTGTGTGTGTGAGTGTGTGTGTGTATGGCGACGCCCTGGCTAGTGTGGCTCAGTTGGCTGGAGCAGCATCCCATACACCAAAATGGTTACAAGTTCAATTACAAGTAAGGGAACATACCTAGGTTTCAAGTTCCATCCCTGTTTGTGGTGCATATGGGAGGCAACCGATCGATGTTTCTTTGTCTCTCTCTTTCTCTCCCCCAACACCCGGTCTCTCTAAAATCAATGAAAACATATCCTTGGATGATTATTTTTTAAAAGGTGGAGAAAAAAATATTCCATCTAGCTGAGGCCCTACTTTATTAAAAAATTTAAAATCACATTAGATGCAATAAATACATTTTAAATATGTTCAAAGGCTGAAGTCACACAAAGGCAACACAATATGGTAAAACAAAATGATATACATGTTCAAGGGCAACACTGCCTTACTACACACCCTCAGAGTGACAATAAGGTCTAAGGAAAAGCTCTTTCTCTCTCCAGCGTTAACTTGCCCTGCTGCTCAGCTGTGTCACCTGCACTGTAGGTGTGGGGAGAGAGCTGGGGAGGAGGCCTTGCAGTGTCAGCAGTCTCTGAATCAACACCGGAGAATTCCTGGATGGGGGTCTCTGGGCATACTTTCTGTTTGGGGGTAGAAACTAAAATTGGGAGGGGGGAGGGAGTTATATGGATCCTCACCACAGTTTGCCGACCACACTGCTGTCCCATCTCATGGTCTCCAGAACAAACTTGTCATGTCACCTTCTGTCCAAAATTCCCTCCCCATTACCTCCAGGATAAAGCCTCAACTCCTTGACGTGACCTGCAAGGCCCTCTGTGACCTGGCCCTTCCTCCTCTTTCCCTCTCCTCCCGCTTCGCCCCACCTCCAGAACATCCTATCACCCAGCCCGCTGAGTCCCCTAGGGCTGCACACCAGCCCCAGCCCCCTTCACCTCTATGTTTTCACAAGGACCAGCTGACACTCTGTCTTGGGCCCTCCTGCATCCTCTTCTCACCCTGGCCTTAGCCAGCATCCATCACACCCCTACTCTGAGCTAGGAGCCCCTCCTCCACGTTCGCAAAGCTCCCGCTCCAGCGGACCGCTATTCAGTGAGCGCCACTGTGTGCCGGACCCAGAAAAGCAGCATGGCAGCCCAACTGGAGTTCTCATCGTCAAGTGACCCTGCCTGTGTCCTGTTATATGTCTCCCTTGCTAGTTGGTAAGGTTGTTCCCTGTAATCGGGGACCGTTTCCTTTTCCTATGTTCCCAGAAGCTAGAACAATGCCTTGCACAAAAACACTGTTTAATCAATATTTATAGAATGAGGAGGCAAAAGATTAGAATCAATTCAGACTCCTATCCCTTGAGCCACAGCTGTAGGCTAAAGGTGTGGTCTGCGGCCAGTGACGATCTGAAGTAAATGGACCCAAAGACACTCAAGAAACACTGGTTGAGAAATGCCTCATTATCTTTGTTTTGAAACTCCAATACAATACAACTCCTGTTGACAAACATGTTAGCTGGCTTCCATTTCAGACTGTAGAGTCGGGAATACACTTGCACGGAGCGCCTATATTTACTGAATGATTTTAAAAGAAGAAAATTGAATGGCCAAGTGGCTGAATAGTGTTGAATAAGTATCTTTCCCAGACTGGATAAGAAAGTAAAAAAAATGTTTCTTTCACATTTCTTGGGTAATAAACTACACTGCATAGCAGACCAACGTTGCCTTCTTTTGGGGGGGCTCTGTAATAATGGCTTGCCAGAAATTTCTGGGATTGGATATTTAAAAGTATTAAAACTTTAACATTAAGCACTATGGATGGAAATCTTTCTAAAAATATTTCTGAGTACACTGCATACCTTTACTTTTTCATGAAACATATAAATCAAATACTGTACTGTACTAGTCTATCATAATAACCTCAAAATCTACTGACGCTGTTTGCTCATATTCTGACACCTGGTATTCCTACTTTTTCATTTCTAACGACTTTTAAGTATTTAATAATGACTACCCCTCCCAGCTGTCAGCTACCCCCTGTCTACCTACCCAGCACTACTTCTGTATTAACTTATTCTTTCTTCTGTAACCTTGGGAACCAGATAACCAAGCCTCATATCACGCCACATAAGGAAATGTAGGTGGGCTTTGAGCAAAGGTGTGGGAGACTAACCTACACCTGGCCTCACAGCATCAGGGCACAGGTTTAGTTAGGGCCATTGTCTGGCTGCTCTGGAACCTTTGCATCCTACTTCTCAGTTATGTTCCAAATAGATGAGCGGCCACAAAGGGTGGCTCCATGTAGTCGAGGAGTCACTCCAACCCTTTCAAATGTAGTAGGAATAGGTCCTGGGCTCTTACCCTGTACCAGGCCTTCTTGGAAATGCTGTATTTGTACGAACACTTCTAACACGTTTTGCATGAACCTTCCTAATCCTCTCAACTACTCTATGAAATATTATGAGCCCCATTTTAGTGATGAGGAAACTGTGGCACAGAGAGGTTACATAATTGGCCAAGATGGCACCCCTAGGACATGGATATAAACTCAGGCAGTCTGGTTCCAGGGCCACTGTGACCCATGGCCTCTAACGGTTTTCCGACAGGACCATTCCGCAACGATCCCTAACTCGCAAAGCAGTGTGGAGCCCAGCATGGTCCAATGGAACTTTCTGTGATGATGGAAGTCTTCTATTATCTACGCTACTGAGCACTTGAAATGTGGCTAGTGTGACTGAGGAACTGAATTTCTAATTCCATTTCATGTGAATGCATTTACATTTAAATAGTCAAAATGTGGCTCGCAGCTACCTATCCGATGGCACAGGTGGAGACTGCTTTGGGTGAGTCGAAAACTGTGGCGTGTTAAACATAATGGATAACTCCTACTTGAGACTAGGCTTTGGAAAACTGTCATTAAGTACTGATGCATCTCCTCTCAGCATGTACTGTTTTAAATTCATTCTCATAATGTTGAGGAAGAAAGCACGCCGTTTGGTCGGTGTAGTTACAGAGGCCTTCCAGATGAAGTGGGAGCTTGTAGAAGCAACAGTATTAGTTGGCCAGGCAAAGCCTTAAGAGCACTGTTGGAGTGCGGGGCTTGGGGATGGCAGGTCACAGGTCAGGTTTCAGACACTAGGTTCACCCTATTGATCTGAAAAAAGAAAATCATAAGCCACAGATAAATGTATGTGTGTGATGAGAATATATATCATCGAGTATGGAAATATGTTCAAACCCAGGGCCCCAGACCACATTCGGAGAACTGGTATGCTAAAGCCTGACTGGGCAGAGCAGGAAGCATGGGCCATGGTGCCCAGGGCAGTGACCTCTCCTTGCTCATCCTGGGTCCCCTGGTCAGCACTGCAGAGGCCATAGGGCCTCTGACATGGAAGCCACAAACCGTGCCGACCTCCTCCCCCACCCTCGACGGTTCCTTTCTAATTATATGATTTTTTTTCCCTTCCCCACCACTGGTTCCGCTAAGCTGCGTTGCATGTCAAACCCAAATTTAGGCTAGAAACTGACTTCAACTCAAATAAGAAATGAAACCAAGAGTTGAAGTTGAGACACTAATCCAATAGAGGCGCAGCTTTATTCTGACTCAGCCTAAATCTCTGCGGCTGGGGGGAAGGTGCCTCCTTCCCTTTGCTCCCAACTTCAGAGTAGCAGCTTAAGTGCTATATCCTTGTCCACCCCTGGTCTGCACACCCATGCTAAGAAGGCACAACTGAGCCACAGGACAGTTGACACCCTTGGGAAGCAAATGGGGGACAAGAGGAACACAGTTATCTAGTGGCAGAGCCTGGGGAAGAACAAAGTCTCCCAAATCCCAGCGCTCGCCCTGCCGCCACACACCTCCCTGCCCAGGCCGCAGCTCATGCCTTGGAGACCCTAGTGAGGAGCACATGTTCACACTTCATGCCAAACCAGAGTTCAAATTGCAATTAAAAAAAAAATAGCTATCAATCATTCCTTTCCACCTCAACATCCCCCTTCTAAATAAGAGTCAGAAAATCCATACAAACAAGTTAGTCCTTGCCCATTGAGGTAAAAAATTGATCCACTACAGCCCAGCCAACATGGCTCAGTCGTAGAGTGTCAACCTATAAACCAGGAGGTCACAGTTCGATTCCCGGTCAGGGCCTAGGCCTGGGTTGCAAGATCCATCCCCAGTTTGGGGCATGCAAGAGGCAGCCGATCAATGATTCTCTCTCATCGATGTTTCTATCTTTCTCTCCCTCTCCCTCTCTGAAAAAAAAAAAAGTTATTCCATAACAAAGTCAGAATACAAACTAAACACACTCAAAACTCTAGAAGTGTTAGGGCTAAAAAAGTTCAATTCAGCTCCCAATTCAGCAGGAATTCTCAGCAGGAAACCAGGCATTGTGAGGCAGGCCTGTGTGATTTCCTGCAGGACTCCAGGAATTGCTGGAGGGAAGGCCTGTTTATCCAAGGAATGCTCCTCCAGGTCAGGAGCTCCCAGACTGTGCTTAACCTTCTGGAAAAGAAGCTGATAAGACACCCCTGGCATCTCTAAACCCGGAGCCACATTCTACATTCTCACTGACTCTCAAGGCTGTCTTTATGGGCACAGAAACCAGACTGCAAACACTTGTTAACTAACTAACATGGTCCTAGGCCAGTGATGGCGAACCTTTTGAGCTCGGCGTGTCAGCATTTTGAAAAACCCTAACTTAACTCTGGTGCCGTGTCACATATAGAAATTTTTTGATATTTGCAACCATAGTAAAACAAAGACTTATATTTTTGATATTTATTTTATATATTTCAATGCCATTTAACAAAGAAAAATCAACCAAAAAAATGAGTTCGCGTGTCACCTCTGACACGCGTGTCATAGGTTCGCCATCACTGTCCTAGGCCTTCCTCAAAGCAAGCAGGGAGGTCAACAGAGGAAGGAGGGAAGTTTGTAAAAATGAGATCTCTACCCTTTATCCTGAGGTGGGCACACCCTTCTCCCTCCCCAAAAGCCACATAAGTCTTCCAAAGGGTGGTGAGTCACTAAAAAGTCTCTTTTTAAAAGTCTCTATAAAAAGAGAGGACCTACACATTTATAATAAACATGAAGGAACAAACTGATTAAACTAATAATACTCTGCCCTTGCAAAATTCAGGAGCTTTATTAAGAAACTCTCTCCCTACTTCAAAGGCAGGGCAATTAGGCTCAGAGGATTCTGTCCTTCTCACCCCAGGTGTGATCGTCACCTCCACCAACCCGAAAGGAACATTACAGATCATGTTGGAGTTTGATGGCAAAAATCTTAAGAAAACACATGGAAAAGTTCTCTGAACTTCAACCAAGTTTGAAGCAATGAAGGCCTCCTAAATACTAGAAATTACACCTGTGTGCAGGAACACACACACACACACACACACACACACACACACTGACTTTGGTCAGTTCACTTACAAAGCTATAAAGTACAAGAGTAGCAGCTGTGCTTCACAAAACTTCTAGGAGTGACCACCACTCTTGTCCTCTGACTACTGACAACCCCACACTCAGGTGTTAGGTCTCAAGTCTATAAACCACCCCCTTTCCACCAATAGCAATAGCTTGAGGTGAAGGCCCAACGGTCTGTAAGTCTGTAAGTTGCACCTGCCACTTACATCAAGACCTGACTCCCATCCACAAATAGTTTATTAGCTTTAAGCTACCACACTGTGACCTCTTCGAGCACAAGGACCCCACCTTATTCATCTGCATTCCCAGAGATCAACACAGGCACACAGCAGGCAATCAATAAACAGCAGCCAAATAAATGAACGCAGCACTCTGAAGGAAGATAATTCATTTTCAAGGCTTCTACACTTACACTTGCATTTAAAGATAGAGGCAAGAATTCCAGTGCACAGGTGTGTAGAAAATGCACTGAAGATGTGGGTTCAAGCCCCAAGTTTGCAAAAAATTCACTCTACTGTCCTGGGCAAATCTCTCAACCTGGGGAGGGGGGAGGAGGTCTTACTTTTCTCTTCTAGGTTTTCTTAAACATGTAAAACTGGGAGGACAATATTGTGCTCTTGAGCTATCCACAATAGTACCTTGATGATAAGAGCAGTGAAAATAAAACAGCCAGAGGCAGCCATTCCCACACAGATGTTGACTAATAACAGGGTAACTTTAACAGTTGGGAAAGCCTCTGCCCATTTGCCTATGTTCACATGTGATACACACATTTGGGTCATTCTCTGTAGTCTCTTCCAGGGAGATGCAGATTTCAATGACTGTTCCAGGCAGAAAAGCCTCCAAGTGGAACAATGACCCGCAGACATTACTTCCAGGTAATAAACAGTATCCACTCAGACAAAGAAAAATAAAGCAGCCTGTGGCTACATTCCGTAGACGCCCCATTCGGGGAAGCACCAGGGCTGAGCTGTAAATGTGAGCCAGACGTAGCTGAATTCTTATTTTGGCTCCGACTCTAACTCAGAGCGGATGGTCCTTAGCCAAGTCTCTCCTCTAGAAGCCAGGCTCTGGATGGGTATGACAACCCCCATAAACCATCCAGATTACAGGGTGAAGCTAGTAAAGCATTTCGCAGATGTGAAGTGTTGCCAACCCCGTAAGGCGAACGAGGGAAGCTGTCAAGAGGCAACGTGGCTTGGGTGGGGAGCCACGGAACGGCGCCTCACCTCACCCTGGGCTCCCACAGACGCTCTGGGGGTCTGGAGGGGGCTCTAGAGGACTCAGAGCCCCCCACTCACAATCTGCTACATTTCCTCTGCTCAAAAGCAAAGGAAGCTGTGAACCTCCATTACCCAGAAAAGCCTCTTGCAAAGCTCTTTAAGCCACACAGTTAACTCACATTAACCAGCTGTGACTAAGGGAGGGTTGGTTCTCTTCTGAAGGGGAACGTGTGAGACAGCAGAGGTAAATCGAGGCAAAGCACTAGGCTGCATAAAAGATAAGGGTCTGCTGGTGAAATAAGAGGCTGTGTCCGGAGCCACGCTAGTAGTTTTAGCGTTTTCTTTTCCTTTCTTTAACCATTAGGTACCAATGGATACCAGATACACAGCGCTGGATAAAAAGGCTGAGAGATAACATCAGGAAAGTTTCCCACCACAGCCTGCTAATAGTGCGCGCACTGATTAGAAAGCACTTCTGTAGTTTGGAAACTCTAATCCGGTCTTATCGACCCTCTGGCTTCGTCATTTATCAGGGTGGGAACGGGAGGTACGTCGGCTATGCCACAGTGATTTCTGGGGCCCCTGCCCACGACGAAGCAGATCAGAAAGGAGCGCATGCCTGCCAGAGCGAAGTTTTCACCATAGCAACACACGCTCCTCTGCAAACAGTCAGGACTGAGGCGCTCTGTTGCGACCCGTCTGGACAGTGCCCCCGAGAAACGAGCATGGAGGGTTCAGACAACAGAGGGAGCGAGAGCAAAGTGGCCCTTGTTCAGCTTGCGAGGCAGCCTCCTCATGGTTTCCTTCCTCCACACAGCTGACAGTGGCCACACCAAGGCCCTCCAGCATCCACAGCCGGGGTTCAAATGAGATGGATGGCAGAGGAAACAGATGTGGAGCAACCACGCCACAGGCTCCCTGGGAAAGAGGGACCCAGCGTATAACTGCACCCTTCGGAGGCAGACGGCTAGCACTGGGCAACTGAGGGGAAAGGCCTCATGGCAAAGCAGGTCACATATAAAGTGAAATACGGCCGGGATTCCCCACCAGCGGGTCTGGTGGCAGGCGGTGTACTCACAGACCCAACAACGAAGCCAGCAACCATCACCATGGCTGTTGAGACCTCCGATTGAGTGTCTGTGTGCCGGCAGCCCCTGGCCGCAGCCCCCTCCCCACTGACAGGTGTCAGTCTTCATCCTGCAGTCTGGGTCAAAAAACCACTAACTGATTAACACCACCTTCCTGTAGAGCACACTGTACCAAGGGGAGAACTAGGGGTAACCCGATGTGCCCTACATCCCACAGGACGGGGCGACTGACGCTTGAGGGCTCACCGGGAGAGAATCTAGTCCCAGAGTTCTGCTCTGCTGCTCAGATCACTGAGTGACGCATGCAGAAGTCTAACACAGAACAAGGGCACCCAAGAGAATCAGCGACCCTTCCCGTTTCCCCTGACTAATTTCTCCAGAACATGACTAATGGCCTAAGTCAGAGGTTGGCGGGGAAGATGCATAAAGCCAGGAACTGCCAACGCTGGCAAAGGAGCATCTTCAAAAGTGCATTAGAAGTTAGTCAAAGAAAGACAACATATGTCCACAGATGCCTGTATTAACACAACATACGCGGGACTATTTTAACACACACATTAAGAGAACGGACCAGCAGCCTCACTCCGGGTTATGAAGCCCAGAGGCATGTCTGGGAGGATGTGTACAGAACCCACGTGCTAACAAAGACACTCAATGGGCGTGACGCAATGGGCTCCCAGTGTACACGCTGCAAACACACCATCCTACAAGGCGGTCTGGTGCGGGGAAGAAGGTAGTTCCTGGAGGAAGGTAGCTCCACCACACCTGGCTCCGAAACAAAAACCGAACGCCAGCCACTACCCAAAAATTCCTCTCAGTCCCAAACCCTGAAGTCATCACAGACCAAACAAATGAGGGGCCCAGAATTTTAGAAACATTTCCTTGCTGCAGGGCCAGCAGAGCCTGCAAATGAGCTTTAAAATAAACAAACAACGTGTGGGTCTCGCAAGGATGTTTTAGAGATAATGTGTTAGTGGCTTTCTCGCTGCTCCATGCACCCCCCCATTCTCCATTCTCTGATGAGAGTTTTCTCTCTTTCCCTGCCTGCTTCAGTTTGAAACGTGGCACTCAAAGGGACACTGGAAAGCGAAGGGAAAGGGGGTGGCGGGAAGAGACTGCTTTTAAATCTGATACGCACCCCACTGGCCGCCCACACCACCAAGGACTGTCAGGCCTGACTGCCCCTAGGACAGGACTGCAGGGCTGAACTGTGGAGTGGAAAACTCTCCTTGCACCACCTCTCGGGAAAGCAGAGTTAAGAAACAGAAAGCTGGAAGAGAAGGAAAGGGAAAATAAAGCTCCACATTCCTGACATTTTTTAGCCAAGTGCTGTGGCTGCACAGAACAGCTCTATTCCAAACAGCCTGCAGGACAGAAAGAAAACCTGAATTCTGGGGAAAGAACCTACGCTTGGCCTTGGAAATGGGAGGAATCTTAGGACGGCTCAAAACTACACCAACGGAGGAAGGAAAGTCACCCTTTTCATATGTGTTCCCAAAAGGAGGTGATGCCAAGGGAAGGAATTTGGAGTCATCATCTCCCACGGGACAGAACTGAAATCCTGGGGTCCCTAGGGAGAAATGAAAGCCCCTCTGAATGATGGCGCACTAACTAGTGAGCTGGGGACGGAAGGGGCAAGGCAGGAATGACATGGAGACCAGTTAGGACACATGGGCTGGGCTGCCCGGGGTGAGAGAAGGGCCCAGTTCACTGGCAGAGACTGGACAGGGGACTGACTCTTTGTGGGAAGAATTAAAAATGAGTTTTCTTGACTCGGCTTCTGAATGAAGGAATCCTAGCCGTGCTCAAGTTAGAAACCCAAGAGCCCACTGTCCTCCCCTCTCTCCTCGTCTCCCCTTCTCTTTCCACCTCCTTCTGTCCTCACTTCTAGAAGAAGTGTGATGTGCTGGAGTTACCTCCCCCATATGAATCCCTACATACAGACACACACACACATGCACACTACACCTCCAGGGGAGAACCCAGGAGACCCCAACTGTCCTCTAGTAAGTCCTGTGCTGCGTTATGAGGTGCCACCCTGGTTGTCCTCCACATGTGAAGATGCCCACAGGTGTTCCTCTGAGGTCCCTAATAGTAACTGAGCTGCTTCTGCTCTCACCTGGTCGGGAGAGCAGAGTTCCGAAAATCTGCGGTCCCTCAAAATACCTGTCCCAGTGGAGTCAGTGAGGGGGAGGAGGGAAGTGTTCTTGGAGGTTTTTTTTTTTCTCTCTCTCTCTCCTGTCAGGTACTGGGAGTGAGGGCTCTTGGCACTTTTCAACTCCCACAGAGTGCCAGGTTAATCTGTAGGACTTTCCTAGACTAGAGGCAGGGACGGCAGGAGGTACCAAGCTCAAACACTAGGCAGCTCTTTCTGAGCAGCGATAAAGCAGGTAGAGCCATGGACCTTAACCAGTGCCAGAAGCACAGCCAAGAGGCTATGCAGGAGACTTCGCCGGCTGCAGAGCGTGCTGCTATGAGGTCTACAGCTGTCACGTGTGTCTTTCCAGCCACACCCTCCCAGACTGGTGACATGGCACTGGGAGGCCTCTTAGAACGGAGGACAGCAAATGGATACAAACAGGACAGAGGGTATTGGCCGGACAGAACAAATTCTCTTATTTCGTTAAGCTATTATTATGAAAAATAATAACAGGGCTTTAGGGAGCAAGCAACTTGGTTTTCATATTTGTAGAATCTGTTATGGCTTTTGTTGCTTACATGATCTCAGACTTTACAATAACCCCATGAGGAAGAGGCTTGACTAACCTCTTTAATGATGGGGAACTGAGGCTGCACTTAGTTTTTTTAGTCAGAGTAGTGACAAAGCAGGGACTGGGACCCAGGGACGACCCTAGTACAGTGGTCGGCAAACTCATTAGTCAACAGAGCCAAATATCAACAGTACAACGACTGAAACTTCTTTTGAGAGCCAAATTTTTTAAACTTAACCTATATAGGTAGGTACATTGTTATTGACTTAATTAGGGTACTCCTAAGCTGGCCTTTGCTAAAAACGTCCTCAATCTGATTGAGGTACGTTCGCTGAGGTCGACCCCTTCCAACTCTCCCATCCACACTCGTCTTGTACACTTGTTTCATATACAGCCCTTTCCAATACACCATGAGACCTGGGGCGGGGGGGGGGGGGGGGTTAGATGGGCTGAAGTCAAGGAGTACTACCAAAAGCTGGTGTGCAGACCCGTCCTAGCCTCAGGTTTATTTCCTACAGACCCTCCAAGGGCACATTCACACATCTAACCTGACTCAGCCACCACAAAAATGTCCCCAGCTTGAGGGCAGCCTCACCAGCCAATTAGGACCCTGGAGAGGATGGGCAGGAGACAGAGAGACAGAGGAGGGGAAGGGGGAGGGGGGAGGGAATGAGCCCCTTAGGAATCCTCCATCTCCAAGGCAGTTTACAAATGGTTACAGCTTCCTAACCCATTCCTGAGAATGCAGATAAGCAACCCTACCCAGAAAGGAGGACAAGGCCCTGCCTCCTTGGAGACCACAGTGAGAGTGAGGGGAGTGTCGCTAGATAGTGACAAGATATATCACAGCACGCCCTACTACGCTCACTTTCCTCCAGTTATTCTCACTTTTGAATACCACATTTTTCTCATTCTCTCTTAAGTCTTTCCCATCAGACCCCCTGGGTCTGACCCCTCCCAGCTTAGTACAAGCCCCTGCTCTGCGAGGTTTGCACCCAGCACATTGCTGGGGGTGGGGGTGGGAGTAGGGGGTGGGGGTGAGAGTTGTAGGGCCCCATCCTCTCCCCCCCCCCCCCATAGCACTGAGAGAATCATCTTGCCCCTAAAAGCACAGGGTATCCCATCCCTCTCCCTGGCCCTGTAAAGGGAGAAGCTCTCGGTCCACCACAGATGGAGCTGCAGGAATAATCCAGAGTGATCGTGGGTCTATGAAAAGTGGCCTTTTAGGAAAGGGCAAAAAAAAGGGGGGGTAGGGGGCGGGCAGGAGAGCAGCAGATGGGCACTGCTGGGATGGGCCACGGCCACACGTGAAGAGGCAAAAGACCCAGAAAACCAGGTGGGAGGCGGAAAGGGTCGGGGTCCCTCCCACTGGAAAAGCCCAGAAGAGCTGGCAGCCACGGCTTGGGAGAAGGAGTTAGTTGTGCAATGACTCCGAGTCTGGGAGTCTCCGGGCTTGGCTCCCGGACACCAGAAAGGAAACCCCACTGTTTGGGCCAGGGTGGCAGCACTGCGTTTGGTTCGAGGCCAGGCTTGGGATTCAGGGCTGCAGAGCGAGCTGCAGGATATGGTGGGTGCCCGAGGGGGTCGGCAAAGTAAGGCACGGCTGGCAAGGCGCAGAGCTGGGGCGGGGTGGGGGGGAGGTCTGGGCTGACTCAGAGACCAAGGGGGGTACAGTGTACAAAGCCGGGGGTGCAGATACCGTCCTGGCAGCCCCGCGCCCCGGCTCTGACGAGGACCCCGCGGG